>NW_025335409.1:4368941-4576321 GCF_004798865.1 Varanus komodoensis
GTTAATTACAAATGCAGAAAGAGTTCCTACTGTAAGTTTTCCGTAAGGTGCAACTACAATTTGGAATGCCTAATTAAAAAAAAATTAACCAGTAGAATACCTCATACTGAACCTATGAAACAAAATGAACATTTTATACTCTGGTTTATTTAATTTGATTTTTAAAGGACTGAATACAGTGATTCTTCTACCGAGGTAGCATGTTATTCACATACTGATTCTAGTTATCATTGGAGGGTTTGGTTCTTTTCAGGTCTTAGTGTGAAGACAGACATCAATTTGCAGAAAAAAAGAATAAATAAATTGATTAATCAGAATACCTGGTCATCTCAAACTATGGATTTGGTGACATTCAGATCAATTCTGAAGGTTGAAGATGTAAAATTGAAGCTCATGAAACCTGAGATGAATGTAAATAATTCTTACAATAGCTTATCTGTTATAAAGAACTAACCACAATCTGCCTAATATTCATTTTAAGATCCAGGTTGAAATAGCAGGGTAATAGTATATGCATTAAGTTTTGTCTGAATTTCACAATGTGTACACATATAGGTCTGGTTCTGTGCTGTGGGATGTACTTTGCAACTCAGAGTCATCTAAACAAAATTTTAATTACTTTGCCCATTCAATATATTTTTATGATATTCATGGGACTCCACTTACATCCTCTGTTGGCTAATGCAACACTTGATAGTGTTATACCGATGGCTCAAGGTAATTTTATGAATAGGTTAGTTGAGCAAATTATGAAATGGGACAGATTCAAATCCTGTGGAGACTTTGCTTTCATTAACACTTCCATTATTAATATGTACCTTCTTGTTGGGCGGTGGATAAATTAATTCTTCCTTGAAATTATTTTTTTCTCATTTAATAATTGTAGTTGCCTTGATGATTGGGATTGTGAAAACATTTGGGAGGGCTTTGAAATTGCAATGAACTAACATTTTATATATGAGAAAATCTTATTATTTTTATGTAAATTATGAATCAAGAGAAATCTATCCCCACAACTTTGCTGCTTATTGGAGAAAGTTTTGTACTTCTATTAACATGCAGATATTATTATTTCAGTGTAGAAGCTTCGATGCATGAAGGGATAACACAGATAGATACAGAATGCCATACAAAAGGGGTTATCCTTTTCTCTCCCCCTTCATTGCAAAGATTTGGGCAGGGTTCAAAGCCTTTTTTCCTTAACCATTGTTGGTTTGTCCTGTTGTTCAAACCTAATCATGATATTCCATCATGGTGAGTTTGGTCTTTAGAAACTGCAATATGAAACATTGGTTTGTTCTATGCTTTCTCCTTACTAGCATAACTTGGCAAGTCATCTGAACCCAGGATTGTGATTTTGAAGATCTTGTTTTGAGACTGGCAGAGAATCTTCTAGAAAAAGTGGTCAGTGTAGGAGCCACTGCAGCGAGCCCAGTAACAGATGTGCAAACCAGTGAGGAAGAGGCAGGCAACGTATGAAGGAAGTGATGCAGCTGGAGTCTGAATTTCAGGCATGGTAGCTGATGGGTTACATGCCAACAGCAGGAGGACTGAGTGGGGAGCATGGAAATAATACAGAAATAATTTGATCATCTGTTGGGTCAGTCATGATCAAAAATTGAGAATTGTGGTAACCATTCAGCGTTGCTTGTTGTGCTGTGTGATCCCAGTCATTCTCTGTGCCTGAGCGTATGTCTGTATGTGTGCGTGTGCATCCATACTCATACAAGGCTCCAAGTGTTCCTGCAGCTAAAATATTCATAATCCTTAGAAACAGTGTAAGCTTATGATGCACCATAGAGATCAGCATAAATCATGATAAAATGAAACATTTTACAGAACATACCTTTGATTGATGCTAAATGCATAATGGTGGCCTAGTTGACTGGAGTCTAAACATTAGTCCTAGTTATTGATTATACATGGAATTGTGCTAAAGTCGCAGCAGCTAAAGGAGCTGTACAATATGGCTTTCTGCAACAGCTCCTTCTAACATACATCACTATATGGTTGTGGCAACATTTTGTATGGAACTTTGACAAATATCTCCTCCTCAATATTTGTTTCTTATTACCATTTGAAATTGATGCATCAGTGTTCAAACTACCGCACCATTGCACTCATTTCACATGCTAGCAAAGTGATGCTCAAAATCCTACAAGCTAGGCTCCAGCAGTATGTGGACCGAGAACTACCAGAAGTACAGGCAGGATTTTGAAGAGGCGGAGGAACTAGAGATCAAATTGCCAACATATGCTGGATCATGGAGAAAGCTAGGGAGTTCCAGAAAAACATCTACTTCTGCTTCATTGACTATGCTAAAGCCTTTGATTGTGTGGAACACAACAAATTGTGGCAAGTTCTTAAAGAGATGGGAGTACCAGACCATCTTATTTGTCTGTTGAGAAACCTATATGTGGGTCAAGAAGCAACAGTGAGAACTGGGCACGGAACCACTGATTGGTTCAAAATTGAGAAAGGAGTTCAGCAAGGCTGTATACTGTCGCCCTGCCTATTTAACTTATATGCAGAGCACATCATGAGAAAGGTGGGGCTAGAGCAATCACCAGTTGGAATTAAGATTACTGGGAGAAAGAGCAACAACCTCAGATATGCAGATGATACCACTCTAATGGCAGAAAGAGAAGAGGAACTAAAGAGCCTCTTGATGTGGGTGAAGGAGGAGAGCGCAAAAGTTGGCTCGAAGCACAACATTAAGAAAACTAAGATAACGGCATCCGGTCCTCTCACTTCCTGGCAGATAGATGGGGAAGAAATGGAGGTAGTGACAGATTTTATTTTCCTGGGCTCCAAGATCACCACAGATGGGGAATGCAGCCAAGAAATTAAAAGACGCTTGCTCCTGGGGAGGAAAGCTATGGCGAATCTAGACAGCATACTAAAAAGCAGAGACATCACCCTGCCAAGAAAAGTGCGTATAGTCAAGGCTATGGTTTTCCCAGTTGCAATGTATGGCTGTGAAAGCTGGACCATAGGAAGGCTGAGCGCCAAAGGAATGATGCCTTTGAATTGTGTTTCTGGAGAAGACTCCTGCAAGTCCCTTGGACCGCAAGGTGATCAAACCGGTCAGTCCTAGGGGAGATCAACCCTGACTGCTCTTTAGAAGGCCAGATGCTGAAGATGAAACTCAAATACTTTGGCCACCTAATGAGAAGGAAGGACTCTCTGGACAAGAGCCTAATGCTGGGAACAATTGATGGCAAAAGAAGAAGGGAATAGCAGAGAATGAGGTGGCTGGATGGAGTCACTGAAGCAGTCGGTGTGAGCTTGAGTGGACTCTGGGGGATGGTGGAAGACAGGAAGACCTGGAGGAATGTTGCCCATGGGGTCGCGATGGGTAGGACACGACTTCGCAACTAACAACATCAACAACACAAAGTACTTACATTTCCTTTTGATTTCAGAGTTCACAGTTTGCTACATTGTAAAGATTAGATGTTTGTAGCCACAGACCTAGACTTGGGCACTCACAAGGGAAGGTGAGAATGCTGGAATTATGATCTGGTCAGCCTTTTGCCTTGGATAATGTTCTTCCAGGCTGGGCTGGAATTGAGACCTCTTTGCACTGTTGCTCTTTGCCACAGCAATACAAGCTGTCATTGAGACTGCCTTGCCTTGCCTTGCCTTGCCTTGCCTTGCCTTGCCTTGCCTTGCCTGAATCATGGTACCTGCCTGCCCACCTGACCTGCCTGCTACCTTGCTCCTGTCTGTTCCTGCCTGCTCCTGCTTCCATCTTTTCTTACAGAAAACCCTGCCTACCCAGGTACCTGCATCCTTCTTATCCAACCTTGCCTGATCCAGAATGTGACTGCCTTTCTGGACTCTGGACTGTTGTCTTGGACTGTCTGTTATTGACCATAAGCTTGTCCAAATCTTATGGCCTCCGCAGCTTTGACCCTGGAGTGTTAAGCAAGCATGTGTCTTGCTTCTGACCCCCTGAACATGTGCAGGAGCCCAAATTGCACCTGTGCTCTTGTCCTGGTATTCCAGTCTTGATAGCTTACTACCAGTGCCCCCAACCTCACACTTGGATAGGTTCATACAATCACAGTTGTACTGGATTGTTGCCCCTCTCAGCTTATAAAAACTAGCATGGAGCAAAATGCAGTCAGTGCCAGGGCAGTAATTAATGTTCCTTGATTGATGGAGTGGACTCATGCTACATGAGATAAGTAGCAGGGAGATAACTTCTGAATAAATCCTTGTTGGACCTAAAAGATCTCAGTAATTTTAGGCTGGTGGTGGGTATTTCCTTCCTGGTTCAAGTTGCTGAAGCGGATGGGGACCAACCAGCTCCATGAACTCTTGGATGAAAGTGATGATTTGCATCCATTTCAGCTGGAATTTAGGCTAGGTTTTGGTTTCTCCTGGATTCATTGCAGAATTTTCTAGGATTTTCCAGCTAGCAATGCCCCATTTTCATGGTCTGCCAATCATTTGATAATTTTTCCACACAAACACACTGGGAGATTAAAATGACATTCCTATGGCTTAGTGACTGGCAGTAAGAATCTTAAGTTAAAACAGGGATATTTTGACCTAATGCATTTTCATTCTACCCACTTATCACTGGAATGAAACCCCAGAAAGCTTTTCCAGAATTGCATCTGGATGTTGGAATGAATGAGTTTCCCATCCCTACTCAATGCAAGAAACTAGTCTTGAACCTGGAAGAATTGACACCAATGGGCACACCTGTCATGGTGTAACTTCCCACAAACTCATCCCAGGCTGCCCATTTAATATGCCTTCCACAAAAAGCTGCTGCATTACAATACCCACAGCATATGAAATAAAGGCTATGTCAAACGATTCTGCTTTTTACATGCAGGTAAGGCCCACCACATCTCCTCCACACAAACCTAGGGATGTGTTCACTCTGAAAAGTCTGGTTTGAGTGAGTTTGATGGATTTCCTGCCTGTTTCCAATCTGATGATCAGAAGTAGGCCAGGATGTTTCCTCAGAAACAGCAGTTTTTGCACTTTAAAAAGCCTGAGGAAATTTGCACATATTATGCTGTTAGTAAAAATTTACACAGTTTGCTCAAATAGTGTGATCTGTGGGCATTGTAAGTTGGAAACTATAGAGTTCCGGCACAATTCATAAAACTGTGCTAGACTTGCATAGTTTTCAGCTTCCAATTGGCTTAATTTGTGCAAATTTCCTTTTTAGATGAATGCTTTTGAAGAATTTGTGTGGAAATGTGCACCTTCTTTGTATGAACAAAAAGGAGAACAGGTCTCAAATGAAAGTAGTAGTGAAGTTAATGAAGATTCAAAGTTCAGGTTGTAGAATCTCAGCAAACTTGAGCATCTCTGCTTTTCTCATCTCTAATCTTGAAGAGGTACCTTTTTGCCACAACATTTTATTGAATGTACCAAGAAAGGTGGCGAACCAGCAGTAAATTTGTTTTTCAATTTGAGGTCAGATGCTCATGAAGCATATACAATCCCTATAGAAGCTGCATGATGCCCATGTTAAAATCAAATGGCGGCACCACCTGTCCCCATTCAGCTGCATGGGGGACAGATGCACCAAAGGAAAGATGTTGTCAGGGAAAACAAAAAAGATGTACCATCTAGGATCTTTATTTTAGGGTCAGTGCTTTCTGGTTTATCACATTAAGCCTCCACTGCTAATTGTACAGTGCCATGCATTATTTACTCATTAGTATATAGAGCTGTTAAATGTTTAGCAGGAGATAAAAAATGGCAGTGGAAATTCCTTACCAGCTGCATGGAATTCAGTTCAAAACAGCACTGCATTTCTCCAGGGAGAGTCCTGCCAACCCCAGTCTCTGTTAGTTGACTTGCCAACTGAGCAAACATAGGAAGAGCAAAATTCAGCTTCTTGTATGTACACTAGGACTTATATAGATCATCTTGTTAAAATCTTTGCACTCTGAAACTCTAAACATCTGCCTTCCTTTTTCTGACTTGATCCTGACATTTCAGGGTCAGAAATTCTTGTTCTCTTCTGTCAGGTTTCCTCCCTTAGCATCTGTGCTTATAGCAAATCTGGCTTTGGAGCAGTGTGTACTTGGCCTTGCCCCTTTATTGTCTGGTTGAATCAGTTCCACCACATATAGGTGGTTGGGTAAGTCCCATGTGACTTCTGTGATCCACCAAACAGCTCTTCCTTCAGCTACTCTAGCATCTTTGGAGCTGGTTTAAAACAACCACAGCAGCAGCAGCAGCAGCAGCAGCAGCAGCAGCAGCAGCAGCAGCAGCAACATATAAATTATTAAATCCACAGCCCTGCTATGGATCTGTTGCAGAATAAACTATATCTGTGCTCATTAAAAATAGCTAAACAAGACATGGGTATTTACTTCTTTTCTCCATTATACTAAATTGACTTTTTAGACTGTAACCAGGAGTGGGCAATTATGCAACCTGGAAGTCCAAATAGAAACAGTGGTCCCAATAATTGAATGGAAAAGCACCTTTTATTCAGCCTTGGATGATATGATGTGCTAACTTATTAGGCACTGGTCTTTCATGAAATGCTGGCTTGCCTGCCTAGATTATTACCTTCCAATAATGTCGTGGTGGATCTAGCAAAGATATCCTTCATTCAGCTGCATTTTCCCATTCTGTTATGAGTGAGCCCTTGGGTTGCTTTCATTTAGAATGCAATTGGCTAGTTGTAGGTCAAATTCTACCTACCTCATTAGCTGCCAATAGGTATTTATTTCATTGTATTTATGCCCACCTTTTTCCTGCCCAGAAATCCAAGGCAGTTTATCTAATTCTCTTCTTCTTCTCCTGACAATAACCATGTGAGGTAGGCTGGGTTGAGAGTCAGTGATTGGCCAAAGTCATCCAGTCAAGGGGAGACTAGAACCTAGAGTCCCACCGAGCACTGTAACCACTAGGCAACATTGACTCGTACCTGCTTCCACAGAATGTTCCCACTGCCTGGCAGTTCTTGGTATTAATTGCATCAAGAAAGGTCTTTGCTTGCTCTTTCTTCCACCTTCTACCTAACACAGGTGCTGCTTCTGCTCACAGTAGGGAGCAGGGAGTGAGTAGCAAACTACATGCAAAAATAAGCAACAAGAGTGGGGTGGAGAATAAGATGAAAACTATTGATTTTCTGTGCTAGTATAATAGACACAAGCATTTCTTACTACAAAGAGTACCCCAAATACACACAAGCCTAGGTACTTTTTATCAGTTTTCCAGACTCATGATTCACAGACATCAGAAATGAGAAGGCAAATAAAGAAATGGCCCCAAACTGAGACAAATTCAGAATTTAATAAACTGACATTCATTGCACAGTCTGTGTCAGAGAAAATGCATCCATGTCCTGCCCAGCAACAGCCTAAAATATGGCATTCGAACACCAAGAAAAATACATAAAAAGGTATTTAATTCTTATACCACCCAATGGCTGAAGCTCCCTGAATTGTTCACAAAGTACATTAAAAATAAATTACATTAAACCATATTCAAACACCATTAAAAGTTGATAATGCAAAATATTAAACATACATATGCACATATCTACTATATTATTAAATTCTGTAATACGATATGACAAAATTCACATAAGTTCATATCTAAAATGTATATTTCCATAAGATGCCATGTAAATTATGTTATTTACAAAAAGAAAAAAAAACAATGCATTTTTCAGAGTGGGAGAAAAAATTCTGATTTCATAGGTTAATGCATCATGGAATGGATAACTGCATCCAATCCACACAGCTCATACAGAATATGTTCAATACAATCTGAACTTCTATAGCTTCTACTCAGCTCAGGTCAGTTTGTCTTCCTCCTTTCATGATCCTTGCATTCTTACAATCATCCACTGGGATGCTCCACCCACCAGCACCCAAGCCCCTTTGCATATCTTCCCTGTTCTCATTGTGCCTCAGAGAGTAGAGCAGATTTAAGTCTTTAAAGATTGCCTGTAATTTTGATCTTAGTCAAGCAATTTCAGAGACAGTGGTTTGCTACCTGAAAAGTTGGACTGTTGTTAACATTCCATGTGATCTTGCCAGCTCAATGGCCACAAGTCCTCCCACCCCAAGCAGAAGTACTAAAATTATTGAATCTGCTGGAGGATTAGAACTGCTTAGTACAAGAATATTACTGTTCCCATCTTCAATGCAAGAGCGTTTTTCCTCCTTCAGACTATATGTTGGCAGTGTCCCACTGTATGAAGTGAGATTTCCAGTGCAAAATCTGGATTACCCAGTATCCACTGACACTGAATCTAATTAAGTTCTGAGACCGGCTGGTTAGAGAATATTTTCAGGACAATCTTTCAGGTAGAAAGCTTTTTCTAGAAATGCAAAACCCCACAAGCATGCACACACAGAAGTCATTTTCAGCTGCTTTTGTCCTGGAACTTTCAAAATCCCTGATATACATGTTCTATTTCCCAACTTTTCTTATATCATATCATATCCTGTTAAAATTGAAAAATATCATATCATATCCTGTTAAAATTGATTCTCCAGCATCTCTTGCCCTTACCTTAATAGCTCTTTTATATTCTTAAACCTCTGCTTTGTAGTCGGAATATAGAGATGTTTGACTCAACGCTCTACTTGTTTATCCAGAAGTAAGAACCACTGGGTAGATTAACTGAAGGAAGTGTGCACTGGCCCTATAAATATTTCTCTGATGAACTTCCACTCTGGTATCATCATATTTACTGGGAAGTAACTCCCATTCAATTTAGTGGGACTTGCTTCCAAGCCAGTGTGCACTTGGTTGCAGCTTTAATCATCTTCCTCTTTGGCCAAACATCTCTGAATTCTCAGATGCCTAAACCTACTTACATATTTGGCAGTCAGAGTTTGACTGAGAGTGCTACGTTTAGATTGGAATAATTTTTATAGCTTTTTCTTGCTGATAGTTTCTCTATTTTTGGTCTAGCCTTCAGGGACCTTCTCTGAAGAATGCTACACAAGTGCTTGAATTGGATTAGATTGGATTTTCAATCATTCATTTATTCATATGCTTGCGCATAACTGGCTGCATCAGGTTTTTATGCCCATTTGTTTACAGCTAGGTTATGGATAAGTAGCACTCTTGTAATCACTTTATTTGTCTATGTTGTGCAATGCAATCCTGCCAGGAGTGGGTCTGAATCTATAAGTTGTTTCCCATTATTATGGATATCGGCTCCCTGTCCTTCCCAGGTTTTGTTAATAACCACAGCAGCACCAACAATAACAACATACAGAGCGAAATTGCCAGTTAATCCAAACTGTAAAACTGTATTAGTATTAGCATTTCCTTTCCTGACTTCTGCATTGCAGAAACATTGCAACACTGTGTACCCTCACGCTTCTGTTACTGCAATCCCCTGCGTATTACTGCCATCTCAGGCTCTATGGAAAAGATGGAGATTTGGTGGTCAACCCATTGAGTGGATGGCCCACCAAGGCTGATTAAAAACCATCTAAAATTCTGGGGCTTGTAAATCACGAACCAGTGTTTAGTTAAATATTTAAATAGAGAGTTCCAGTCCAGTCCAAATGTTCACACACCCTTTCCCTTGCTGCTCTTCTTTTCCTTGAGTGTTCATCATTCGGTGGTTTCCTGGCTTTTCCCTTACTGTAAAAGGTAAGGTCTCTTCCAAAGCTTGCAGGTTGTCAATACCAGTTTAAAGCTAAAATATGCTGATCTGGTTATTATTTTGGCCGGCTAGTTTTGCCTCTGGTCCCAGCTCACTTTATGTTCACCCATTGCATCATTAGAATGTGGCTTCTATCAGCTTTTCTGAAAATAAATATGGACCTTGGGCTGGAAAAGGTTGGGTTGACTTGACTCAGAAGACCCAAAGTTGGTACTTCTTGTAAGTAGTTTGTGCAAATCATCTGCAGAAGGACACCCATGGTGCATTCTGTGTTGGAGCCTTAATTAGCAATTAGGAACATAAGAAGAGTGCTGCTGGAGTAGACTAATGGTTTGTCTAGGCCAGCCTCCTGCTTCCAACCATGTTTAGCAAGACGTATTCATGAAGCAAGGCATGAAGGCAATCCTGAGTCACTTCCCAGCACTGTCACTCTACCCTTCATGGGGATTCTGTACAGATGTCACAGATGATCACAATTGACAGACCTATATTCCATTTAATGTGTGTAATTAGTTTTCATTCATTGGTTCTGGATATTGCCTTCATATTAAACATTAAAGTGATTTGGGCACAGTCCTTTGGAGATGCCCCCAAAACCTCCGATCTCGGACAATTATGGACATTTCATGCAGGGTGGAAGTACTATAGAGGCAAAGGCGGCCTCCACACTTTTTCAAACCTGCAAAGAATCTGAGCAGCCAGGTTCAGCCACCTAACTGCAGTGCTTTAGAAGGATGTAAAAGGATATATTGGATCTTGGTGGTGTCAAAGTCCTTCTCTCCCCATTCTCCCAGAACACTCCTCAAGACTTTTTCCAAGGTCACTCTTGCAGTTGGAGCAGTCCTTCCTGTGCTGGCTGTCAGAAGGGAGAACATTCCCAGCAGAGTTCCAGCTACACCTCAGAGCTGTTTTCAGCATAGTAGCTGAGACTCCCAAAAAGTCCCATGGCCTTCCAGACACTGTTTAGGGGACACAAGGTTGTGCCAAGCAGCTGTTAGGAGCCTAGATATATGAAATCCTACAGAAGATAAGTTTTTACGGGTTATTTTTTACTAATCAACCCACATCATAGGCATTTGTCTCAATACAGTTGGAGGATGCTTTCTTCTCAATTATAATGCCCTAAAAATTTCTGTAGCCGAACATATGAGAGGTTCTGAACCTCTTTGATGTGTAATAAATCCTAATGCCAGGAATGAAGTGCTGTTTGGGGGATTGGTTTTTGCAGAATTTCATTTGAACTAAAACACATTCCTCATCATCTGACAATACTTTAAATTAAAATTACCGGCAGCCCATTTGGAGCACCTTGTGGATATTTCATGTCGAGGGTGTTTAATAATCACGTCTGTTGTTACCAACAGCTAGTAATGAAATATGCGCTCAGGTATTTCTTCAGCTTGCAATTGCCGTGCAAGAGCAAATGCATTATTAGCTCTGGGTAATTAGGGATGCAGAAGCTTTGTGCACCCATAAAGAAAAATAGAAAATGTACATTCCCAAATTGTCATCCCGTTAAATAGCAAGGCCCATCATGGTGCAGCTGCTGAATATTTTGGACAAGGTCTGCTCTTCCCTCTTTGAAAGTGCCTGCAAAATGCAGCTGGTGTCCAACTCGTTTCCTAGTGGGACTATTTGTATGCCAGAGCAGTCAGTAAACATTTAAGCAAATAACAATCAAGTATACTGGACCAAATTCAGTCCTGATACAATGCCATGCAGGCTCTGGAGGAGTTGGTCCACCAGTTTTTATCACAGTTCAGCACAATAATCTTAATCATCAGCTAGATGGTGTTCTGGGCAACTTTTGTGTATGTGTGCGATAGTTGATGTTTGTTCCTTACAAAGAAAGCAAGCTTCTGGTTGGTAACCTTTAGGCAATACTCGTAGCTGAGATAAAAGAAAATGGGAAAATGCAGCTGTCACTCTTTTTCCAAATGAAGAACCAAATTGAGGAGAAACATCTGTTCATGGTTGGCTTTGTATACCAGGAGTTGGATGGCAATACAGGATTTATATGGCTTGTGTGCTCTTCTTTTGCAAATATCTCAGCATGTGTAATATCGAAAAGCATGTGTTGTTTCTCTCTAGAGTGATGGAGGGAGGGATTCTTCCTCTTATGTAGAGCTGCCTCCAAATGTTGAGATGAGTTTGGAGAAGGCTGCTTCAGCAAAGAGAGAGAGAGGAGAAAAGGAAAGCTGTGCATGCCAGAGATGGTGTATTGGCCTGAAACATTTAGAAAGGCTCTTTCTCAGGGGCAATTAAACACAAAGCACTCTATCACCAATCAGGCTAGAGTTGAGCTGCACAATTTCTGAGGAAAACTCAGTAATTTTAAATTTTCTTACCCTCCTAGAAAAAAAATATCCACCATTTTTACTCTTTAAGAAAGTGCTGGTGTTGGTCACCTTTTCCCCTGTGTAATGCCCTGGAATTATGTTAGGTGTGGGACACTTTAAAGGATACCAGATGGTGGCCAGAGTAGGGTGCCAATACAGTAACTATTCATGCTAATAAATATAATAAATACATAATAAACAGGGAAGTAGCATTAGCCACTGCTGCACTGAGTCCCACCTCTGTGCAACTGTTGTGCAATTCACTCTTCAAGTCGATTTCACTGTTGGAGAGAAATTACACTCTCATTTTTTTCTATCTAGCAATAATTTTGGGGAATTTCAGGAGGTTAATTCTGCCCTCTTTCTTCCTATGAGATTATAGAAACATACCTGATTCCTCTCATCTACTGATTCTCACAAAAATATTCGAAGGCAGCTTAGATAGAAGTATACCAATTGTTCCCAAAATTCTTTGTGAGCTTCAGGGATAAGCCAGGATTCACACCTCCTTACTACAAAATACAGCATGGTGATCTTTTATGTTAGAGTAATCAAATTCTTTGGGCCACAGGTAATTTGAAGAAGTCTCCTGAAGAACCCCACCCCAAATTGGCTAGAATGAGGGATCTGACAGAGGACAAGTATTGGACCAAAAGTCTGAATAAAGGTAAAGAGAGATTTACAGTAGGCATGTTACTCTCTTTCAGTGTAGAGTTGAACGAGTTGTGACCCAACAGACAAAGGTGGGTTCTGAGCCCCAACCCCATTAAAAACCTGCTTGAACCCACAACACCAGCAGAAATCTGTTTCATAGCAATCCCACCTGCTACTAAGGAAAGTATTACTCTTTCTTTCTTTATTTTGAAATGGAGGATAGAAGACATCTTGTGAAGGGCCAAGAAAGGTATTCAGAAGTATATTGGTGCCCATCTACAGCATACGGTTTACCTTTGCTCCATGTCATACAGGAATTTCCACTTGCATAAGACCATATATACTGACATATAAAATGACCCTTGAAACCAGAAATAGTGAGGCAAAAAGTGAGGGGGGGAGCCATCTTATATGCCAGGTGAAATTTTTTTATCATACAGTAGGCCCCCCATATCCACAGGGACAGGTTCTAAGCTTCCCAGCAGATGCCTGAAACTGCAGGACACCCACAAAAGTGGAAAAACGACAAGTATCTCTAATGAAAAAATGCAACTACCTCTAGTGAAAAACCATGAACATCTCTACCAAAAAACCTTGATTATCCCAGGTGAAAAAAAATGTGAATATCTCAAGGGACTCTGTTTAGGGATGCCACACTCTTTGACTTAGCACTAGCCAGCCTCACTCAAATGTTTTATCTCCCAGGGGACATGAAGCCTCTAGAAATATTCATGTGTTTTTCCAAATTATATTCGCTTTCCCCCACCCCTAGAGACATTCATTGGTTTTTTTCTACAGATATATCCATATAAACCAGTGTATAAGAGGACCCTTGAAACTGGAGACAGAGAAGCAAAAAATGAGGGTTGTCTTGACATATGACAAACACCAGAAAAACACCACAAAATATCAACTTTGTCTTATATGTGAGTCTCTTTATACTCCAGTATATATGGTAGTTCTAGTCTGCTTCATAGCAGCCATGCACACAGTTCCACTGTAACACCAGAGCATTTATGCTATAACAACAGCAACATATTGGAAAAATACTGTTTCTAATTTTGCATGTTTGAAACAAAGCTTTCAGCAAACTGTGATATTGAAAACATGACTACCAGCCAAGACAGAGCAGTTCTAAATTTCCTGATATAAAATTATGTGGTCTTTTGTTATTATTAAAGATAATAAGTCTACTAAAGCCTTTTCATTGAAAGGGCTTGTGTCTAGGTACCGACTGGCTAAATAATCATCACTGTCATGGAAACTGTCCATAGCAAATATTTTCACTGACGGAAAAGATACTTATGTGGTACTATGTAGATTTGATCATTTGCTGACATGCATGATAATATCCCATTCATGCTGTGTAGACCAAAAAGAAGATTGTAAACCAGTTTTCCTTCATTTTACCATCCAAGAGAAAATCTGAGTTCAGCCAAGTCCAGTTGATAAGGCTAGGATCTCTACAACAAGAAACTCAGCATTCTTTCTTTGAAATCAAGCCCCACTCTTCCCAAAATTAGCTCCCAAAATTCTTCATTCCATCTCCTCCTTTCCATTCACTTTCTGGTACAAATCCCTAAACAGATGGAATATGGTGTTTACCTGCCACCTCAAAGAAAAGTGACTTTTATTTCAACAAGCCACTAAAAAGCAAAGCACAGCTTCTGGGAATAAAATCTTTGATTCTGTTGCACTGTGCTTCAATGGGAAATGCTTTACTGTTTATGCATTCTAGATCACTTTCCTTGAAAATGTCCATCAGCCACCAACTAGACTGATGTTCATGACATGCAGTTAATGAGATTAGTGTTTCCTGACTGTAAATAGCAGCTGAGGGCAAGTCAGAGCAGCTTTAAGGCCACAGGAAGAAGGAGTTCCTCTCTTTCCCACCTTGTCATAGACACTTCCTGAAGCTGCTATTTACAATCAAAGAGAAAACCCTATTTACATGATGGCATGGTTCCCCTGGAATGCAAATAGCAGCTTCAGAGTGGAGGTTCTTCTTCCAGGAAGAAAGGAAATTAACTTCCCTTTCCCCATACTGAAGGAT
Organism: Varanus komodoensis; assembly: GCF_004798865.1. Classification (NCBI taxonomy): domain Eukaryota; kingdom Metazoa; phylum Chordata; class Lepidosauria; order Squamata; family Varanidae; genus Varanus; species Varanus komodoensis. Next base: position 4,383,613 of record NW_025335409.1, read on the forward strand.
GTGCAGGTTCTTGCCTTCCCCCAGTAGGTGAATTCTCAGAATAGACCCAAAGTTGACTTGTACCAGCTCTAGTTTTGGCACTTTATGTACAATCCAGGAATAAGCATGTGACTGATGCACACTTTCCTCCCCAGCGCGCCTTTCATTTTTTTCCTGCAAACTACGACATGCACTGTGGTATGACGTTTCCTTGCAAACCAGGATCTGACTACCTGAGGCATCTTCTGGCTTTTCCACATCTGAATCAAGCTGTGTGGGGGGCAGAGGGAGGGAGAAGGACATAGAGAATCACTGGGAGAAAAGGGAAGGGATGTAGGTAAAAAGAAAGATAGCAGGCAAGACAAAAGCTACCAAAAAAAGTATTGTAGGATGGGATCCATCTGTGACTTTGTACTTACATGGCCTATGGTTTGTCTTGATTCCTCTTGCGTTCATGAGTTTTCTGCTGTTTCCAGCTTTATTAGCTTCAGAAACTATTCATATGGCAACGTGTGTGCCAGTAAATCAAAGTTTTAACTTGAAACATGCTCACAGGTCATTTGCCTCCCTACTGTAAGCCATCTGAGCCTTTGTGCAGATGAATTGCAGGCAACATGGTGAAGTGGGAGTACATCCCACTATTCCCTTCTGTTCCCTGTCTCCGTGCCATTTTCTACAGCACTGTTACCATCTGTCCAACAAAGAGAGAGGACCCTGAGGGGACTCCAATCTACCTACATCATCCTCCTGTGCCAGTCAACATGCCTTAAGATCATTACCATTTTGCTTTTGCATGTAATTAGCATCCCTTACCATCCACGGAACTTACCTGGGATGAACAGAAAACTAACTTCTGCTCCCGCTACGCTTGCTATGTGAAGCCTGTAAAGATTTGTAGGGCAACACCTGCACTTGTAAATGTTTTGCCCAGGTTATTGCAAATGCCCTTCAGAAATTGAAGCACAAGAATGACTTTACAGAATCTGATTTGTGTTCTGTATCAGCTTTCCCTAGCTGGTTCCTAAATCTGGCCAGCATTGCATTGTCAGAGAAAGAGCCAAGTTTTCTTCCTATTACAGTTTGATCCGCAACCATGATCATGATAATAATGGCATTTCTCTGGGACTTTAGAAATATTAGCAGATTTCACATATATTCTCTCAGGAAAGTCCTAGAGAATACAGCAAGTCAATAGGGCATGTCAGAATTATTATATTATACCTAAGAAATGGCTTGGATAAGGAAGCTAGTGGGTTGGTGGCCGAGGTAAAATTTTAACTGAAGTCTTCCTCATTCACAGTGCAGTTCAAGCAGGTGTAAGACCCACTAGAATAGACTCACTGAAATCTATGGGACCTAGATTAGTCATAACATATGTCCCATTGGTTTCTGTGGGCATACATTAAGCATGACTACATCTGGATTCAGCTGAGAGAATTCAGTGGGCCATGCTCTCAGGTAAGCTTTTATACTGTCAAGGTTCAGCAATAGTTTTCTGTGGGTGGAAAGGAACCCAGATAGTGTACCCATGTTCCTTATATATTCCCTTAGAGCAAAAGTGTTGGTATTTAATTTAAATAATCTTCCTCATTACCTAAGCCTATGACTAATCATTAGTTCCTCATAGACAGTTTATCTGCTCATACATTCTCATATGTTTATGAGCTTATGTTCATATAAATACCATTATGCTTACCCCATTTTCTACTTTTCTTTGTCCAGGTATGACACTATCTGTGCAAACTTACCAGGAACTAGAACTGGAACAAAATTCTGATTTGCCAAAAAATAATTAAATTGGCTGATTAATTTGAGAAGAAACGTTTTTGTGAAATAGATCTCTCCCCTATCTTTATTTTGATGCATCATTTCATTGATTCTTCACCATGTTTACATGGGCGCACACCCTGTTAAATTCAGTGGAGCTTATGTCTGAGTAGCAGGGCATAGAAGTACACTGTTAATCTCTGATTCCCTTCTCTCTCCCAAAAGAAATCTGGGCATGTGAGGTCTTCTCAACCCTTGATCTATTTAAGTATCATCAGCATTTTGCATGACATTCCTATTTATTCTGCTAAAAAACCATGACAAACAGGAAAAACCAAATTTAATATAATTGTCATGACATCGTAACGATCACTCTCAGCCTAGCCCTATAGGAAACACTTGACTAAATTCACATGTATGGCATGACCTCTAATGTTAAATATAGCAGTCATTTTCTATTCCAATTTCAAAATAGACTTAGCAAATGTGCAAGTCTTTTTTAATGTGACAAACTGGTGATTAAAAATAGTCTGTCAAAATTGTGAGCATCCATAAAAGGATACCAGACATTATGTAGCCCAATCCAAAGACTTCCTATGCAAACTTGCAAGCAGATTGCAATTCTGAGGAGGTCTTCTGTTAGTGGCCCTGGTGGGCTTATCTAGAGGCACTTGGAAAAAGAAACCAAATGCACTGATACAAGATGAGGAATATATGGCTCAACAGAACTGAGAAAGAAAAAGATCTCAGAGTAATTGTGGACAATAGACCAACAATGTGATGTAGCCACCGAAAGGGCAAATGCAGAAGTATTACTTCCAAATCACGAGAAGTACTAGTTCTCCTACACTCCTCACTAGTCAGACCTCACCTGGAATACTGTATCCAGTTCTGGGCACCAAGTTTTAAGAAAGGTGCAGAAAAATGAGAAAGGGTCCAAAGGAGGGCATCAAAAATGATCCAGGCTTTGGAAACAATGCCCTGTGAGAAGATACAGAGAGAACGGGGCATGTACAGCCTTGAGAAGGGAAGACTGAGGGGGACATAGTATCATTCTATAAGTCCCTCAAAGGTTGTCAGAAAGAGGAAGGTCAAGATCTCTTTTCAATGCTATCAGGGTGTAGGACATGGAATAAACAATTGAAATTGTGGCAACCCAGATTCTGGCTGGACATCAGGAAAAGCTTCCTTGCTGTCAGAAAAATACAACAGTGGAACCAGCTGCTTAGAGAGGTGGGGGCCTCTCCCACACTAGAGACATTTAAAAAAAAAACTGGACATGCAGCTGAGTGGGATGGTATAACTTGGTGTCCTGCAACAGCAGGGGGTTGGACCCGGTGGCTTTCATGGACCATTTCAACTCTATTATTCTATGATGCTATGATTCTATGAGGCTTTGGAGTGGAAGATGCAACCAGTGGAAGAAATAGCAACAGTAATATGGATGGTATTAGGTGACTTGGTATAAATGCCATTTCAATTTCTAGCATTATCCAGAGTAATGCTCTTATACAGATCTATGGTGCAACTGCACTTAGAATACTCCATTCAGTTCTGGTCAACACTGGAGAAGATGCTGGAAAAAGCAACCAAAATGATTAACGGGCTGGAGCAACTGCCCTGTGCTGAATACTTGCTAGCTTAGAAGCTTCTTTAAGGCAAGATTAATGGAGACACTATAGAGCTGTATAAAATTATGTACCGTGTGGCAAAAGTACAACTGCATTTCTCCATCTCCCATAATGCTAGAACCAAAGACAACGTCATAGTGGGAAGCTCAAAATAGATAAAAGAAAGTACTTCTTCACACGACACATTGTCAGTTATGAAATTTACTGACACAAGATGTAGTGTGATGGCAATCAAAGTAGTTGCTTTTTAATGGGGACTGGGCAAATTCATGAATGATGAAGCTATCAATGACAAGATCAGGAGCAGTATACTTTTATATGTGAATTGCTATGAACCTAAGTAGATAGCAGTCACTGTGATCAAGTTTTCCTCAAGTCTGAAGCATCTCCTCCTTAAGTACACAGTCTGGCCAGCTGAGCAAAAGGCAGAGTTTCTGCAGTGATCTCAGAAAGCCTTCCAAGGTTGGGGCACAGAGATCCTTCACCCTCTCAGCTGGCTTTCTGCACCAACTGAGGCCCTCAAGGTGGAAGATGGTCTTTGGACCAGACATTGCAGGTGCTCCAGTTGTAAGAAAGCATGAGGCACTGCTGTCTGCTGACACATCCAGATGATATCCTTCTTGTGAAGAAGAGCCAAGCATTCAGATGCCCAAAATCAGCTATGTAAATGTTCTTGAGGGTGAAGGAAGCATGGAGGGAATCCTTGCCACTGGACTTCTCCTGCCAAGCTTAGAAGGCTACTGGCCACTACATAGGGCTGTGCCTTAAAGGACACTGGCCTTGACAGTATCTTAACGTAAAAGCATTTTTTAATATTTGGAATAGAGAACATAAAATAGAAGAATTGTATCTGTAGAAATGAACACCACATGTGCTATAGGAATATGGCATATAGATGGCAATCACTGAGATGCACAGTAATGCCATTCAAACATTTTGAAATGTTTCTTTAAATCTATGGATAGCACGTAACACTTTTAAATTAGATGAATAAGAATAAAACGTGAATCCATGCTCACAATCAGGCTGTGGCTGCCAATATTTTTGTGATAACAAAATGATCTGGGTGATATGCTTAGAATAATCCATGGTTACTTTAGTTCAGAAGGGAGGGATAAAAGGGCTTATGCATGGGGTTTTTTTTGGATATAGAAGCTCCAGTCTTTATAGATCTCTCTTGCCTGCATAGGCTTTCATTTTGGTTTATTTATTGTGTTAATGGTGTGTGTTTGTGCATGCGAAGAGAATTTAACTATTCTGCAGACACTCTTCTGAATGTCCAGTTCTCTTTGTGCATCTTGTGGTGATGCCATAATGCATTTGCTGCTTTTAAGGTGTCATGATCTGTTTTACTGGGTTTTTTCCCTAAGATTCACATAGCTACTCTACTAGAACTTCATGATTTAATGCATGATGAAGTCCATACATCCATGATTTCTTTTTGTCTAATGAAACTGACATGAACCTCAGTATCACTTCATAGCATTAGCATTTTTGTCTCTACCTTCCACCTATTGTTTTAAAGCAGATATTATTTTTGTTTTGTTATAAGTAGCATTAGCCTTGCAAACCTATTACAGCATATATGCAAGAAGAAAATCTTACTGACGGCACAGTTACTCAAATAAGCATAGAAAAAGGCCTTCCCTTCAAGTTGTATAATCTTTTTATATATTTCTATTATCTCATCTATTTAATTATGTTAATTTTTGAATGATTTCTATCCTGCAAGAACACAGGAGGAGGTCTATAACTCTATCTTAATGCATGTACTTGCGTAAAGAAAGACCCAGTTCAAGCCTTGGCTTCTCCCTTTAGGGCCAGAAAAGGGTCTTTTCTGAAACTGGAGGATTACTGCCAGTCAGTGTCGAGAGTACTGAACTAAATGGGCCAATGATTTAAGGCACTTTTCAATATATGGTTCCTGTATATGGTTACCTCAGGTTGTCTCAGAAATGGAAACATTATATAGCAATAACATTACAATTAATCAGGTAGGTCAGTATCCCATTTAACATTATCAATGTCTAGTACAATTCCAGTAGTGTTTATTGGTGCGACAGATTCCTCATTTACATTAGTGATGGTTCTTAAAAGGACACTCTTCATTGCAATTATACTTGAGAACCAAGCAAAAATCAGTATGCAAAATAGGTTGTGAAATAAAACAAAACCAAAAGGGTTTTGTTAGCAAAGCTTTACTGTAGGTAGCAGAAAATGTTATGGTATGAAATGAATTACATATAGGTCTTGTGCCAAAAGTGTTGATGAAAGAAGAGAATGCAGGTTTGCTATGCGGTAGAGAAAAATAAACCATTTTGGAGAAGGATTAAAAGACGAGGCAGGGCAATGCCACATTGGGACGTATCATGGCATGCCAGCAGGAATTCCCCCTCCCCCAGCCAACTAGGCCAAATCCTGCCCAGACAGTTTCTGGTCCCAGCACCCTGGAGCAGGCACTCGATTCAGCGCATGGCAAACCCAAGCTTGGGGAAATGAACAACTTTAAAGGTTAAAATATAGGGTGGAAGGACCAAAATACAGCATCCAAAAAGCGTAAGAACAGGGAAGAGGGAGGAAGGGAAGGGAAGGGGAAAGGGAAATTAGAGAGCAGCGACAAGACAAGTTACATTCAACCAGAACCCCACCCCCAGGACCTTGTTGGCCGGCTTGGACAACAAAATAACAAACAACTGCTACCCTAGCCAATACATAGTAACTCTACCTTCTAACAACACAGAATATGAAGGATACCACAGCACTCTTCAGCACAGAGGAACAGCAGCAGAACTCTTGAAACTCTTGAAAGAGGAACAAAAGACTGCTCAATTCTTTTTCAGGCATTATCCCCACCCCACAGCCTAGGGCAGCTGACCATGGAGTCATGGCCCATCTCTCAGTCCCGGGTGCCAGCCGTTAACTCCAGGTGCCAGTCATGAACCAGTCATTGTTTGTTATCTCCAGCATCCTTGTGGCCAATTCTGGTACTCCTCACCTCCTCAATGCAGAAGGGAGGATGATATCTCCTAAAGGTCTTGGACACCAGATTCCCCCTAGGCTGGCACCTAGCATTTCTAGCATTTTGTCAATTCCTAGATTAATGCCCTGGCCTTTTGGAGCCTGGAAAGCTGGTTCACATTACAAGAAGGGGCTATTATCCATTGTTTTAAAATTCAAAATGGTGCCATTACAAAGATTAAAAACATAGTGGATGATAAGAGTTGCTTGACAAGAAATCTTTATTTAAGGAAATTTTATGTTTCTCCCAACTCTTCACACCAAGGATGCCATGACCGGCATGGCAATTTGGTAAAGTAGTACATCTAAACATGTATTATGCCTTCAGTGTTTGCCCAAGTTGATATTAATATTTGGTATATGGTGGACATAATAGATGTGTAATTATCCAACTGCTATGATATTGGTTTTATGATGTAAACTTTCGAAGTGGTAAAAAGCCAACTGGGAGTAACAAAATAACTAGAGAGACTTCGGGTGTTACAAGGTATTTAATTTGATAGCAAGGTTAAGAAGCTTGATTCAGTGTAGTGGATACTCAAATGGTACCCAGAGCACTGAAGACTTTTATTAGTTTCTGACTCTGCTTAAAGGCACATATCCTGGTGGAATATCTTCCTGATATTGACAAATTGTTTAAAGACCAACTTCAGTGTACAAATAACATTAGCCTCCCATATACAGCATCTGACCCCAAGATTAAAACAGCAAGTGCCATTGATCTAACAGTTAAATATCTTTCCAGCACAGATTCCCTTGCCTGTGAAAATATTGACCCAATATATTTCCAGAAAAAAGCTGCTTCTCTTGTAGTGAAGGGAAATGCTAGCTTGGATTTTTAAAATTATTATTACATTCTATTACCGCACACTTTTCTTGTTAAATGCACAGTGAGTGATGTTTTAACCTTTTTGCCTGAATTTAGTTCTAATCACACCTAGTTCAACATAAATTAGGACATTTTGTTTGTGTGTGTTTGAAATTACAACCCCATGAGATACCTCACAGCATAAATTTCATAGTTGCATTAAACAAAAGTAGGGATAGTCAAAGCTTCCCTGTGGTTAATGTGGAGATTTGCCCAATCAAAAGTTATATTGAATTTTACCAAGGAATATTTAGCAAGAAAAAGGACGTGTAATTTTGCAAGGATATTGGGGCAATGGTGGGGAGTGGGGATTGAATGGCTAGTTCGTATGTTATTTTGAATATTAATTACCATCCTAACTCATGTCATGTTTTCCCTTTGAAGTACTTTTTTCTAGTAGATCTCCATTAATGTGTCAATACGTTTGGGTGTAATAGAGGTGCCAAGGTGTGGCCTTAAGAATGGCCCATTACATATGCTCTGTATTGAACTATTTATTCTTCATCATAATCAAACTGGGGATTCTTTTACTGAATCACCTTCTTCATCTTCATTCTCTTCATTTTCCATATTCTTTCATGAAGAAAGAACAGAAGTAAATGGAAGCTCCAAGGAATAATGTGTTTTTCTTTAAACTAACTTGTAATTAGGACATGTTAGGGAAAAGACTGCAATCTCCACAAGGTAGGCTTATACCCGAAATCACAGAAAATCATCAGATGTAAATATTACATGTTTCAATTCTGTTGAGGTGATCACTGCAATGATCATATGGATGAAGTTGCCATTTAAATCTACCTATAATATGATTCTTATGCAAGTGTAAAATTCTTTCAGGCATGCTGTTAACTAGGACAATCTATTTCCAAAATTGCTTTGTCAAATATGGCAGGTGTAATGTTCTCATTATGATTTAGCTATTATAACCAGAAGATTCTAACTCTTATTTTACTACCTGGTTATCAAAATTTTGTGAATTACTTAATTTTAATTTTTAAAACAGTATTCATACAATAAATTGCATTTGGGAAAGAGTTCTGCTGTTAAAACAATATAATGCAATATAATAACATTGTACACATTTTTAATGTTAGTAGACAAAACAGAGTTTCGCTACACAGGCAATTCAGTTTCACAGTTTAGTTCCTTACCATTTTGCAGAACTAATGCAAAAAATCAATGCAAACAAAAAGGAACACAGCAAAACTGCTTTTGACAGCTCTGTATAGTGATAAGCAGTCATTAGATTTACCAGATTTAAAAATAAATAGTTTAAAATTCTCTGATGGCCTACAAATATGAATGACAAGATATCTGTACCGATAAACAATTTAGATGTGAATTGCTATGCTTCTTGCAAAGGATAAAAATAGCCTCAAATATACATTTTAGGTTAATATAAAAATTGAAATGTAGATAAGCTATGGAAAAGGAACTTAGTGCAATGCATGGATTAAGTTAGCTTTACTCAATCTGGGGTCCTTCCATTTCTTCTCAATTCAAAATTCGACTATACCTGACCACAATGTTGTGGTTATTATTACATTTCTATACCACCAGCAGCCAAAGCTCTGAGGAATGTTCATAACATTTAAGTCACCCCTCCAGGTTTCAATCCGGCCCAACCCTGCTTAGCTTTACAAGACTAGGCAAGATCAGGCACATTAAGCTATTCAGAAGCTTGTTATAAAATTGGTCTGAAACATCTAAAGAACTGGATTTTTCAAGCTGTAATTCCAAGTGCAATACAGAGTGTTCTCTTACTAGACTTCCTTAAGTAAATACATTTAGATGTGCAAACTATTAAAAAATTGTTTTGTGCAATGTTAATGTCTTATATACCTCCTAAATAGAGTAGTTAGTAGGTTCATGGTAAAAACAACTTCTGCACTGACCCTATAGATTCATAGTCTTTGTAGGCTCTGATTAAAATACCAGAAAGAAAACAAAACCCATCCCACTGTCAGAAGAGAACTGCTGTTAATGCTGCCCATGACCTTTTTATTTATTTTACTTCTTGTGGCAGCCTTGCCTTTTCTCACTAGATTCAAGTAACAAGGTCATGGTTCTCTAGTGATGAAATAAAGGAAGGATATTTAGGATACACCACTTTTTCAAGGGATCACTGGTCCATGTAACTCAGAACTGTCTACAGTCCCTGACATGATGGTTCCTGGATTATTTATTTATGTGTGCATGAAAACATGCATGGATACATGCAGAGCACATGCCCTGACACTGAGCTTAGACTGTTCCTCAAACTTAGTCAGCATGAGTGGGGATTTGTCTCTTTCCATGCAGAGTGTGTAGGATGAAAGCGATTTAGAAGGAGGTGTTATACAATGTATGCTGTTGTAGTAATGGTTGGGAATGTGTAGTTCTCCAGATGTTGGGTTCCAGATAGTAACAGCATCAGCCAACCTGACCAGTGCTAAGGAATGTTAAGAGTGAGTGCAGCAACACCTGTCCTCCAGGTGTTGTGACCTCCACAAGGAAAGGCCTTAGTCACGTGATAGCTCATTAAAAGATACCATCTAAACAAGGTCTAGTAAAACATGGAAGAGCATTCATGCAGTTGAGCATACGATGCCTACAGTGAAACTAGCAAGGTACAGATTTTGTGAAAATCATTTTGTCTGTATTTCCCAGATGGCCTTTTGTTCTGCCATTCACTCATTTACAGGACTGGATGTTTGGTATGAAAACTACGTTAGTTTTGATACCTGTATCTGCACTAAAGTGCACTTGAATAAATGAAATATTAGCAACAATGTGCATATCTACACAAATCCTTCCAGTAGGGTAGGCTGAGAGTGAGTGAGTGGCCCAAAGTCACCCATGCTTGGCCAAGCGGGGAATAAGACCTGGATCTTGCTGGTCCCATTCCAACAATTTAGGCTTCTCCCACTGCTCCTCATCTTCTTCTATTTTTCCTTTTCATTATTTTATTGTATAATAGTAACGCCCATCAACTGGACAAAAGAGTCAGTAAAACAGTTTCATGAAGCGGAAGAACGGTTATCTTTGGCCACTATCCAATGATGTATTTCCACCACCACTTATCCCCAACTGCTACCTCTAAAGGTCTTGATTTCTCAGAGCAGCATCCAATATAGTGTCAAAGAAAGATTACATCTCTGTTTTGCATGCTAATATAGTTCTTTCTGGATCACGCATCATCAAGGATCATTTCTCTTGATCCTTTTTGTGTGAAATAAATAGTAACAACCCATATTTCTTAGAGAAGGTGCATGAAACAAATGACTCCAGACAGTTCGGTGGCTGCTTTTTTTTTTCCTTTTCTTTTCTTTTCTTTTTCTTTTTTTGAGTAGGGAAGTGTATTCAGATAAGTGCACAAGCCAATAGGCTTCTCATTTGCTTGTTCAATTAGCAAGCAATTTAGTGCTTTTCCAGCAGTAGATTGTGATGAGAAAAAAGGATTTATAATCAATACTGTACTTCACTATTTAGGTGATTTCCTTTTACTGGCCTGGGAAACTCTGAAATGTGTAAAAAGCTTTTATATGCACTTAGAGACATCTGACTATTTCTGAGTATGGTTAGGTAAAAAAAGCAAAAAGGAAGAGGCCTCAGGGAGATAGAAGTGTTAAAAAGCCACTGGAGGTACCTTTTGACAGGTTTTTGTTGATTTGTATATGCCATGAAGTGAGATTTAAGCATTATGGAAAAGACACATTGGGCAAATTAGTTCATTCTTCATTACTTAGGAAATCTCCAGTGCTTTGACACTAAAATTTCCCTTTACATGACTTCAGCATTGCCTCTGATAATGTTCTGCAAAGCACGACATGCACTTGTCACAGCAAAGTTCTGGAAATGCATCATGACAGTTCTTCGAATAATCACTACACTTGTTCTCTACCTCTTGCTTTCATACATACTGCAGCAGCTGAAGCATTCCACCAACTTCCATACTGATATCCATCTGATTTACTTGTCATCATTTAAAGACTGTCCTCTAGGAATCTGGAAGCTGAAAATCTGGACCCAGCCACGCTAGGAGTAGACATGCTGAGATCAGTGGGACTCAAGCCCCATAGGTCAAGGAATAACTTGATCTGGATCCATCCTTTTCATTAAGTTGGTGGCAGACCATGGAACAGAGAGGAAGGATTGTGGTGCTGGTACAAAGAGAACAGCTGTTGTCCACACATGGGGCATTTAAAAGTGGGAGAAAGTTATTGGGAAGCCATGAAAGACAATGTTGGCCTTGCCTTTTTGGCCTTCCCAATGTTTGTAAAAAGTAAAATCCAGAGTATCAGAAAGTGCTATTCTGGATGTTACTTGTGGCATGTTTTCAAAGCAAATTGAAAACATTGTCCTTGCTCATTTCTTTGTAGTTTCCACTTGTCTGTGGGTGACCACATATGTACTCTGCTAGATTTCACAGTAAAGTATGAGATAGTGGCACTCAAAACTGCAGTTTGGGATATATATTTTACTCCCTTTTTATTGTGCTTTTCAGCCAAGCCCCATTCTGTCCAAGCCAAGGGATGTTTTTCTCAAGCCTATAGGAAGAACCCCAATAGACTGCAAGGCTTCCATTCCTTTGTTTTTTGGCAAAAGAGTCAGAGGAGTTTTAACATTTTAGCATTCGTGTAATTCTATAAGACTCCTCAGGGAGAAATAGTTCTGGAAGTTTTCACTGCAAGACAAACCAGACAAACTAAAGACAAACTAAAGCAGTCTCTGAATTATAAATTTGTGAGAAAATGGAAATTTGTCTTTAAGTTAAATTTTTAAGTTGGATCACATATAGTTGGCCCTTCACATTTGCAAAGGTTAGGGGTGCAGGACCCCTGTGAAAGTGGAAAAACCACAATTATCTCTACCTCACCTACGCAAACACACCAGTGCTGCCCCTTTGTGGCAAGGAAATGCAGGAGAGATTTCCCTCTCAGGATGGGCATGGCAGGAAGAAATGCTCAGAGGCATCCCTCTCTACCCTTTCACTTTCCTTCTCTCTATGGTGATGCTTTGGAGGCCCTCCCTCTCATCCCTTTTGCTTCCTCTCTCTCTATGGTGATGATGATTTTCTGCAGTAATTAAAAAAAAATTAATAGGCTTTAGGAGAGTTTGTTTCTACATACAGGTTGTTTGTAACTTGGGCATTTGTAATTTGGGGACTGCCTATAGTAATATCTTGGGAGATCACTGAAAAGTCCAGAAAGACAGAATGGTCTTGTATCCTCCTATGTGAAAATAGGGTGGTGATGGTATCTTAAGTGTGTCATGGGTTTGTTCTGCAAACTATATAATTTTTTTTTTATTTCTGTTTATTTCCATGCATCTGTGAAAAAGGTGGAAATTCAGATTCCATATTTCATTTGGAAAAATGTGGGGAGGGAGAGCTAAGCAATAGGAGACATGGGCAATTACAATAACTACTGTACCATGTTATCCTATTACCGCTAAGTACAAAAGTTTCTGAGCTTTTGCTTCCAAAATGTCATGTCAGACCAGACCTGGATTACTGTTGATTTTTTTTAATCTTCAGAGTAGAGAAGGCCAACATTTTTATAATGGGATGTGAGCACTGATACTCTATTGTCAGTGACAATTCTGCAGCTTTTCAGCTCCCCCACCCCCTGGCACTGACTGTATTGTGTATCTGACATTTCACGTAGTGAGTCACTTAAAACTACATCTCCAGGAAATGAGTATTAAATATATATTTCTAGAATTTCATATATTCTAGTGCAGGCTTTCTCTGTAGAATTATTTAGCTTAAAATAGAGACACCACTGCATCATTTAATACAGGTAGTTACATCTACAAAGCAGCAATGGGGCCGGTATCATGGCAAGCGCCAGGCAGCTGTTATAGCTGCTGCAGACGCAAATACTGGGTCACATGAACTTTCATTTTAAAAATGAGTCAATTTCCAGGAAGCTGAGGGCTTGGATTTGGAAGAATGGCCTGTGTGGAAAAAGTGAAGCAGCTTCCCTTTCATACACAGCCTCCCTACCTCTTTTTAAATCAAAAGATAATAAGTACACTTGTTGCTAAATATTAAAGAGCTTTATTAGTAGGAAGCTTAATTAGCAGTCTATGGAAAAGAGATCATACAAGCAAAGGAGGGACAGGTTACAATGGTTCGGTCCCTCTTGCTATTTGGAACCACTCAGAAATGATAATGGGTGGAGTCTTGCCCAGCATACAACACTTTTGCAGCTAGTTCTGCTCTTAGGAAAATTCCCTAACCTTATATAAGTTATTCTGGGTTCATCATAATCACATCTTTCCACTTATCTAGAAAATAAGTAAAGTTTGCACATAACTAATTGGGAAAGAATATTAAAAGATAACTGCATAGGCATTTTGGACATCCCCATTGCCAGGCATCTGGTAATAGAGAGCATTTTCAAGTTAGTCTAATCCAGTCCAGAACCACCTAGTTCCGATGCCATATCTAGTTCAAAAACCATCTACACAATGGGTAACAACTCTCTAAACAACAGCAGAATGACCAACAGATAACTGAGTGACCGCCCAGAATACACTCAAGAATATCAACATACAGCATTAATTTACAAGCTCCTTACAGGAAATGGTAAACATACTAGAGAGGAAGAAGCATAAACAAACAGCAAATGCAGGCCTTAATAGAGAAGAAATTAAGAACAATATTGGTTATACAAAGAAGGCCCAGACACAAAGGCTGAATGGTCACATACACTGTCTCCTCATGATTATGATAGTCTTTCAGGCTTTTGCATAACAAAAGGATGTGGAAGAAGAAAGAGAGATAAGGAAGAAACAGAAAGAAAAGAGAGAGAGAGAGAGAGAGAGAGAGAGAGAGAGAGAGAGAGAGAGAGAGGGCTGTCATAGGAATAAAAATGGTATGCTTTACTTGGTTTTTATCTGGATTTGATATGAGGTAGCCACGGTGCAGATTAGAGCCCCTAAAACCAAGACCAACAACCCAAACCCTTGATCCTGTGGTTGCCAAACTTGCATTCCAAGAGACTACAACCCTCAAGGCCAGTTCCTTGAGGACAGGGAAGAATCTCATTCTCAAGGGCATCAGCATACTTCACTGAGCCGAATTGCCAATGTAAGCAAATCATCCCTCATAAAAGATAAGGGAGACGTTTCTGACATTCTTTGTCAGGTCCTGGAGGCATAAAATAGCTCAGTTGAGACTGGACTGTTCTTCAGATAGTCCCTGTTAACTACAATCTTCCCAGAGTAGTTTTTCTTTCAAATGTATGCCCATATTTTGTGCTGTTTTGTGCCACAAACCTGGATTGTGTGTTGCAACTCACAAGTCTGTCAAACATTGGTCCATAATTTACTCATAGTGATACTAACATTGCCATATCAACTTCAAACCAGTGCCAAAGTTTTGTGCCACAAATCCTGAGTTTGTGTCACCACCAAAAGCCTCAGTGGAGCCTGGTGGATGCAAAAGAAAAAAAGATCGGAGTCTCATACGATCTCCAAATCAGTGCCCAAGTTGATTGACTTTTCAGAATTAAACACCCCAATTCCACTCCAATGACATTTGATGATTTGAACAATATTTGGACAAATATGTTAACATCTTAAAAGGAGAAACCCTCCCCTTACTCATGGAAGAGAAAACCTCATTGAATTCAGCATAACTTCAGAACAGTAGAACAGCAGAAAACAGTAACAGTGCAAACCTTAGAACTGGTGGCACCAAACTTTGAGAAACCTTTGGTGATGATATGAGAATATTAGGTGGGGTAATGTCTGTCTTAAGACCCACATTTAATCCCACAGTACACAGTAGTAGGTGACACAAAACTCTGGCTTATCTTTGAAGGAGATACCAATCTGCTGGGGGCTAGCTAACACAGTCCTTGAAAAAACTAGTTTATTCCTTTGTCTGTATCCAGACAAAGTTCAGAATGACATGCCTATGACCACACTTGTTTTCTGAAGTCTGGATGTGTTTATTGTCTCTTCCTCTGCCCTAGGTCTCTGGATATGGCTCATCATAACCCAAATGTGGGCTTTGACTGAACATCCAGGCAGCTAACAGGAACCCTGATTAATATCATGAAGCAATGTAATAGTATGCATCTCCATGCATGATTCTAGCTACATGACTAGGGCAGTCAGATAAATCTGACGTGCATCTAAATGCATTTGTTGAACTTGATTGGGCTGTTTCCAATTCAGTGTTGGTGAAATCACAGCCTAAAGAAGCAATTTGGGGGATTCAAATTAAGAAAGATCTTGCTATTTTTATTTTGAATTCTACAACATTTCAATGATTTTTTTCAACATTCTTGATGATCTCACATCTTAAATATACTTTATTGTAATGAAATCTGGCTGTGACCACTTGCAAGATATAAATATCCATTTTGCTGAGCTTCAGTTTCCCTTAGGAATGTTGTCGCTGTTGTTTAATAACATTGCTAAACAATATGAATCAAAATTCCAGCCCAGAAGGCAAGTGGAATATATAGTACTAGTAAGGGAGTGGGTCTGAGTGCCCAATGGTGGAAGACAAATGAATTGCTACCAGAGCAAACAAACGATTTAAAGCTTTGATATAATTCAGAGAAAGAGAATTTTCAAAGCAGTTTAGGAAAGTGATCACTTGTGTACAAAACTGAGACCATTTATATACATTGCAAAGTCCTCAAATACAGGAAAAAAACCTACCATGTTGAATAAAGGCCATAAGCCATGTGTTGTTGTGTTCTGCTAGGTCCTTGACAATCATCCTGGATTTGCAGTCTTGGTCAATCAGCTCAGACCAGGAGATTGATCAAACGCAATGGCCTGTCATAAATGGCTGGGAAGCATGGACTATGTTTGGCTGGGTGGTCAGAAACTCCATACCTGGCACTGATAAAGGCAAGAAAATGCCAGATAACAGTTTATATGTTTTATATTGATTAGTGGTATTATTTAAAAATACTATTGATATATATCTTTATTAAATAAGAAATAGAACACTCTAACAAAGAAATTTTCATTGAAATCCATTATAATAAGGCAATAGAGCAAATATAAAAGGAAAAATCTCAAAAGATATGGAAAGATACGTATTCTTCCAACTAATAAGAGTATAGTAATGATATGTCAGAACTAGAGGTCCTGGAACAAACTGATAAGTTCCGGAACAATAAATCACCAGAGCAATGCAATCTACCAAGAGTTTCATTGCTATTTTAAAGTTACAGAAGAAGGGAAGGGAAGGGAAGGGAAGGGAAGGGAAGGGAAGGGAAGAATAATTTATTGTTATAATTTTAACAATAAAATAAAAGCAAGACTTATACTTTGAATCCTTTCTAAGTTGGAGAAAGCATGAAAACCACATGTAGCTGATTGCATATTTATATGCCTTGAAGGATGCATATGTGTATTGTCACCATAGTGGAAAGCATAGGTCATCCAGGCCCAAGTGGGTGGTAGATTCCACTGCAAGAGGCCAGCATATCATTTTGCAGTGCAGCGGAAGAGCCATTGTCCCTGGAATGGATTCTAACAACCAGCCCAGTTTAAAACCGTGATAAAATAAGTCAAACTGCTTAGTGCAGCTTAACTCCTTTTGCTGTTCAGCGATGATAGACTGACCAGGAAGTCTACTTCAGGCCATCATGGGCTAAAAATGTCCAAGGACAATCAGAAGACAGTACTCTTGAGCAATCCAACATACAAAAGGCAAGTACCAATATAAACCACCAGCATGTATTGCTGGGATAAGCTTGGCATTTTTTTAAGTGACAAAAATACCTTTAAAAATGGGCAACCTATTGTGGTGTAGACTTTTTGTGGAGTCCACTGTTTGATGCATGGTACCTTAAAGGCCCAATGTAGACATGAGGATGCAGTAAATGTTCATTAGGTACCTTCCTCATTCACAGAATTGGGACATGGTAGCCTAATTTTTACAGCCAAGCATGAGCACTTTATTGAAACCTCTGTAAATGGTTGCCTTACATTTCTATACTCTGGGGAGAGAGAGAGAGAGTGACAGAGAGAGACACACACAGACACACACACACACACACAGAGAGAGAGAGAGAGAGAGAGAGAGAGAGAGAGAGAGAGAGAGAGATCAGACCAGTATGGTTCCAGAAAGTGATAGAAGCTCAGGAGAAAACCTGCTTCACACAAACAATTGCTGGAGCTGGGGGAGGGATTTTGTTCCTTCACTTCCACACACCTTTTGCCTCAAAGGGTGCCCTCCAAAAGGACAGGCACACATTCCTACATTTGGTAAGGGTATGAATCTCTAAATGTATCCATAGACTTTAGATTAAGCTCTGCAAAAATATAGTGAATAAAACACATTTTAGCACAAATGTGTGTCACAGGAACTGTTTCCCAGGGCAACTGTCACCTTATTCTGCTATCTGGTTGGTGAAGCTGCTCCAAGCTAGCACCTTTTAACTAAAACACAGTCAGCCATGCATACGTAACTGAGATAATTTAGTCTGGCAAGTGGAGTGTCCTCATAAGCTATCCATGGGGAGCCCATTGAGATAGGATCAGAACTTTGCAGACAATGAAGTGGCTTTATCGAGAAAAAATACATGTGGGGTGATGTAGACAGGATGCCCGGGAGGAACTTGGGTGGAGGAATTATGGAGACACTGCCAGAACTGTGTAGTATGAATTCAGACAGCTTCTGAGGAAAGGGGCGTTGGAACAGGAAACTGCAGTAGGATTTTAAGATAGCAGGCAAAGAAAGTAGAGGAAGGAAGAGGATAATAGTCCTTCCTTGTTGCTCTGCTGGGAGATCAGAGAAGAGAGTCATTATCCAAAGATGCATGGCCAGCACCCTACTAACTTAACAGCAGAAAAGACTTTCCAGGGGAAGTAAAAAAAAAAAAAAAAGTAGAATGAATTGGAACTGACAGATTTCTATACCAGTTAAACTTCTGGTTGACAGTAAAAGTGCAAGAGAATGGGGATGACCTGAAAGAGTGGTTCCCAGAAATACAATTGCACTGTGCTTGTTTAACAACATAATGGCATGCACACTGGTTGTGAGACTGACACTGCTTCTTGTACAGTTAGCAATGGATGGTGGTTCCAATGTTAGTGGAGCAGTGTATCTACCCAGATTTCAGCCTGAACTGGGAAGGAACTATCCATGAAGCGGAGCCTATCTGGGGATCAGGGTTTAGCACCAACATGGCATAGAAAGACTGCTGCACAGTCTTTGGAGCCACCGGCCTCCCTTGCATGGCATGCTCTTTGTTTCTTTGGATTCTCACTGGGCAATCTCACAGGTAGAACAGCAGGGCTTGGTTTTCAGTGGGAGTCTTCAAGGGCAACTTGATTTGCCCTGACATTCCCAGAGACAAGGACCCTTTGGGGATCCAAAGTCTGGTGGAACATACAAATGGTTATGTGATACTGGGTTCATGGCAAAGATGGATAAGCAGCTACACTTCGGGCTGCCCATCTCGTTTGACCCAAAGTTGACAGTACTCTATAGATGGGTACAGAGTAGAAAAGTTACTAAGTGCACATTGAAGCCATAGGTTTGCCATACAGAACCCAAATGTATACAAAATAAAATCAAGATTACTGATTTCACAATAGCAGCCTCTGGTGAAAAATCAAAATAGCAAGAAAGATTATTTTGATACCCAGAGAACCATAGAATTGAGCTTTGTGGGTGTAAGTCAACCCACTGCTGAATATTTCTTTATATTTTATTAATTATTCAAACTTAAGTATAATGATCAGTTTTATTTCTGTTGACTAACGTATTTCTTCTCTATATGTTAATGCATATTTAGATGGACCATGCTATTTTGGATGTTCTCTATTATTATTGTTGCTGTTGTTATTATTATTATTAATATTTGCAAATGGTATCTTTATTTTGGTGGGGTTTCTTTTTGTCTGACTTAAAAATTCTCATGCATGCATTGTTCTCTCTAACATATGCTCTTCTAATTTCTTTTAACTGTGACATATGGTTCCACTGTGCACTCATTTGATCTGCATGCTCATGAAATGCAGATAGATGTGGAACTGCATGTCCCCACAATTTTACTCCATTGTGTCATGTATAATTTGACAGTGTCTTCCATCATCTCATCAATATAACCTGCAAATGAATAATAACCAACTACACTGTTCTTGCAGGAGTGAAGCATAATAAAAGGTTCAGACATGTGTCAGCACGTCCAAGTTCTTCTTTCCTTTCTCCTTACACTTGTGAGTGAGCATAATGGCCTGAGTACAAAGTGATGGTATTCATAAGGGCAGCCCTGTCATCTTTGTTGACCATTAGCCACCCTGTACAGGCTTTGGTCCTCTCTCCATCTGGCTCTCCACACACACACACACACACACACACACACACACAGGATTAGCATGTCACATTTTTAGGGACCACACAGGGATTTTCACCAGCTACCTGACTGACCTAGCTAATTTTTCACCTGATCAGCCATGGAGAAGGTAAATTTGGTCACATTTGACTGAAGATTGCAGATCAGACTAGGAGATAGGAAGCACCTTGAGGACCCTTTACAGTGATCCACCATGCCCAAGACCTACTGGTGAAGTGCTGTAGGATCCAAGGTGAAGATATGGATAGCTTTCAGGCTAATCTATCTCTTTCACTTGGAGCTGTGAGTTGCCAGGATAGGGAATGATTCAGAAAGGTGCCCCTCTGTGCCTTCAGAGGTGTGGGCCAGGTTTGGTGGGAATATGGCCTACCCAGTTCTCTGGGCAAGAAAGGACGTCCCCGTTAAATATTAAGCTAGTTCTTATGGCCCCAATTCCCTGAATTTAGCTAATTCTGCACATTCTCCCCCCCCCTCCTCCACAGACCATCAATGCAAAAGAACCTGTAGAACTTAAATCCAGCTAGAGCATCTCACTTCTTTCTTTTGGTACTGTCTGAAAACTGTAGACCAAAGCAGGTGCCGCTTTTAATCTGCATCTAGCAGCAGCAACAGTTCCATAGCTATTATAGGAGCCTAGATTAGGAGACAGGTGTTTTTTATGATCAGCACTGCAGTCCCTGTGGCTATTCTAAAATACAATGTGGAGAGCAGGATGGGGAGGGAGAGAGCAGAAAGATACAATACAAATGAAAGTCTGGTTTGGCCTCATGCTTACATGTTCATACTATATTGACATCATGTGCAAAATGCTGTCCTATTGGAACAGTTTTGGAAGAGTTTTGACCTCTTTGTTGACATGGGAGTATTCCAATTTCCAGCAGTATCTCAAGATGCCGTTTATGTGTGCTGGCTGTTGACTCTGGCCATTTGCTACCTTCATTCTCTGTGCACTTCATGTGTGAAGGACTGCTAGTTACAGCTTTTCCAGTTAAACCTTTTTCAAACCAATAGCCCATCAGGTGGTCTTCAACAGGTGTGGGATGTAGTAGAAATGGCACTGTACTAGCAGGGCAGCATCTGCAAACATATCATGGGAGCCTGAAGGCCCTTGATGGTAACTGGAGGCTCTGCTGGGCTAGATATAATGTTTATGATGTTTCACTAGTGTGGGGAGGGGAATGGCCACCATTTTGTGAAGGTTATGGACTTGGTGGACTTGACATTCCTACTTTCACTCCCAGTGGTGTCAATGGGAGGGCAAACATTAAAAAACCCTCTCTCTAACTCTTAGGATGTGATGCTTCTTTACTGTGACTTCTCTTGGTGCACCCATAGGATTGCTCTGCTGGAAAACAAGAAGGGCTTTGAATTCCACCCCCCCCCCCCACTGAGTAGATGTTCCTGTACATTTCCACAGTCTCCTTTGAAGCATCTAGTAGTCCTTTATGCTTGACCAAATGACATGATCTACTACTTCCTTTGCACATAAAGTATATTCTATTATAGCTTCCATTCCCTTTTTTGTTTATTCAAAGTTTGGCAGCAATTGTACTTAGCGAACAAAAGAACATTAGCAAAGCATGTGCTTGGGCTGCCATTCCTGTCATTAAAAAAAAGGCAGAGGCTGTATTTGCCAGCCAGCCATTCACAGCAATCAGTATTTCAATGCTTAGAGAGAAGGAGACATCTAAGAGTATCTAAAATTAAAGCGCCTCTGAAAACAAAGATGCATTATGAATTCGAACCAGCAGTAGACAGCATCTTTTTCACAATGCAGGTACAGAAAGAATAGCTGAATTAGCAATAGGTTTGTCAGCACTATTCCAGGGAAGACTGAAAACACTGAAAGCCATCCCACTTGGTGAGAAAGCTAATGTCAAGGACACTGTCCAACCTTACTTCTTCTTTTATATAACAAAACAGAACCGAGAAAAGAATTAGCGTTGGACAAAAGCCGGTGCCTCCTTTCATCTTTTGATTTACACTTTGCTGAGAAAATGTTAAATGAGATTGTGTGCAAGGTGATGAAAAGTCCTGTCTTTCAATAGGACCAATTCTTTGGGCAGGAGCCCTATAAGATGGAAAAATTACTACTGGAGTATTGTTCTTCTTGGGATAAGAGTCACAAAAGGGATGGAACAGTCATCTGAGACTACAATCTAAGGGGCTGTGACTCATGAGAGCATCGGGGAGGGTATTCAAGATATTGCCACTGCATTTAGGGATAAAGGTAGGCCGAAGGATAAAGGGTCAGAAGAAGAGAATTCGCCACTGAGATTTCTTATCACAATAGCACAGTAAAACTACATAATAATGCCATGATAACAAGAACTGTCATAACTATTCCTATATATTCTGAATTTGCATAGGATATGAAACCTAACTCTACAGTAGTTGTGATGATGATGATTTGTGAAATCAAAGGCCAATAAATTCTGTGATATAATTTGAAAAGATTAGTTCATCCATTGCGTTATGGTGCATTGATTCCTCACATATATAATATCTACTGAATTAGCTCTTTGCAGACTTTCCATTTTAATTGTACAGATGACAGCAAGTGAAATTGTGTGCTCTTTTGAGAATATCACTTTTCTTACCTTGTCTGACAACATATAGAGCAGCATCTCAACTGGGGATATCACTTGCTAAAAGGATGCAGGCTAAGAAAATGGGATTGTTCCTGATTATATGATCTGAATGGGCCTGCAAATAAGAGAAACAGCTAACAACACTGCATATTTCCATTTAGAGATCCTGTTGGTATAAGTCAATCAGGCTGAGAAGGGTAGATTCATGATCCTTCCTGAAGAAAAGTGACTCTCAGTACCACCAGCACCATCAAGATCTCACTTCCCATAGGGATAGATTGATCTGTCACATTTCCATTTCTCTTAGTTTCTCATTTCTGCAGTTTGAAATTACTTCTTCATCCTGAATAGATAGATTTGCTTGCATGAAAATTCATGTTTGCAGGCATATTTACATTTATATTTGCCTAATGTGCACATTGTGTATGCATTTTTGATTGGAGAATTCCACTGAAAAATACAACGATGTGCACATTTTGAAGGATTCAAAATTTGCATAGTCATTTGAACAGCAAGAGTAGCCAAGTTTGCATTCAAATACAAGCTGAACAGATTTCTTTCCTTCCCTGCTCAGTGCAGGGAAGCTCCATCAGTAAAAGCCTGCAGAAATGTTTGTAGGCATATCCTGTGAGTGAGCATTGGAGAAGAGCTGACAAAGGCACGCCCTCTGAATGGATTGAGAGAATCAGGCTTGCGCTGGTATATGATGTGAACTAACCATTAATGGTAGAGCCTTGAGGCAAAGAATCCCAAAGAAACTTTTGTCTCAGACGTCATTAGCTACCAAGCGTGGAGCTGGACAGTTCACCTGCTCGCTAACCCTCTTTGGGATTGTCACCAAATAATAAACACTCTCGCTTAAGGTTGAACTCTCTTTCCTCCAGAAAGCTGAACTGAAATGGGCAGGGTTATTGCTAAACTGTTCTTGGTCATGCCATTGTGGTTGACTGGCATATGTAGCTAGCTTCTAACAGTAACCTTTCTTGGTGTGAGGATTATTTAAAGACTCTAAGAACTGTAAGTTGGATCCAATTCTTTTCATTTTTAGGTGATAATAATGAATTCCCCTTAGAGCAGAAGAACACATTGATCCTCAAGTTCTGGGTTTCAGCAGATCTGTAGCTCTTTGAATAGATTTGAGGGTGAAGTTGAAAAAAAATCTCTGTGGGTTTTCAGAGGGAAACTGAAGCATTGTAGTTCAACTACAACTTCAAATTGTTCAAGTCAGATTGACAGAACTTCATGAACTAGCTGAATAGATTTTTTTCCTTTTTTTTCCTTTTTGCTGTTTGTGAACATCTGTTCATCAAAATATCTGAAGTATGTTGAAGAACTTTTGTAGAAGCACTTCCATGGTGAAGAAGCTGAAGGATGGGCTTTTTCTCACAAAGCCTTTTCAACCGGCCAGTAGATAAAATAATATTTTTGGAATAACTTCCTCTAGGTGACAGTAGTTGATTGCAGAGTTGATATTACAGTTCTTTTCCAGCAGAAGTCTGCACACACACACAAGTGCACATATGCATAAGTGGGAAGTGCTTGTGAAAATGTATGTATTAAGAGAAAATGCATCCAAAAATGCATTAGCTGAAGTCTTCAACTATTGGGCCAAATAATATTGATAATGGTATGATTTGAGGGAGGTGGTGTAGAAACATGCACAAAAATCTTAGCAATTGTTTTAATGGATATCTGCTTGAAACCTACTTGGCTAGACCTGCACAGAACTAAAGTTAGAGGATTCTAAGCAGTGTCAGAATTGCAGGACTAAAATTAGATGATTCTTTTGCACCCAGCTATTCTCCTCCCCAAGTGATGGGTTCCACCAAATGGAACTCACACTTTATGCAGTGTAGACTTAGCACTTCCTAGAGGAATCCTTGCAGTAAGTATTTACTGCAAATTTACTGCAAATCCTTCATGTATTTGTATCAGGACAGGTAGCCAGTGTTGCCTAATGTGAGTCCTACTGGCTTGTCCCATCCCAGAAACATTTCCACTATTTTTGGATTGCATGAAAACACTAAATTTCTCTTTGGCAAATAGTGAGTGCTTCTTACAGAAAGAAATCAGTGGGGCATGAAAGAATTGACAGGGGCATAAGTGCTTCATTGGATAGTACCCAGATATTTTTAAGGTCAAATGAATAAGTGCCATATTGACTCAATTTGGTAATTTATGATTATGAAGCAGAGGCATGTAGCTGGATAGACCAATCTGTTTCTGATGTGTATCGCGTTCATGTATTTCCACATGAGTCCATTCTGTCCCTTTTCCACATTAATGTGAGATTTTTAATAAATGTACATGAAAAATCATACTTAAGTAATATCTAAATGTTTTAGAGAGTGATCCTATGCCACCTAGGTATGACCCAGGAGGCCATAAAATATTTTGGAGGTCAGAGTCTGAGTCCCACCTTCAAGGGTAGGGATCTATGCTCCAAACACCTGATCCCCTTTTCAGCCTGGGTGGAAAGGAACCATTCTGGTTGCTTCTTTGGGGTTAGGAACCAAAGCTCAGAGTGTGATTGTGGGGGTGGGGGTGGGGGGATGCTAGGGAATATGGCAGTGAGGAGACAGCAGAGGAAAGGATACAACACATCTTGTGTCCTCTATGGCTTCTTTCTTTCCTGCTCCAAAATACCTTGGCTTAGATAGCCAAAAGCAGCTGTCCAGTTAAAATTCAGAGACAAAGGAGCGGGGAGGCAGAGATCACTGCTATCATGGCTCCAGCTCTGCATTGGATGCCATAATATGCTGATTTGGCGGGGCGGGGTGTATGAGCAATGAGGCCACAGCCCATACGAGTGTGCCTCTAATGCATTTTCTTCTAAAAGAAGAAGTTTTTCTACGTATTTTCTATCAGACTATGCCACAGTAAATAAGTGAAGATTTGCTGTGCATTTTTTCTCCCAATAAGCTTTGCTACATATGTTGATACATACATTGTGCCAGAAACTAAACTGAATCTTCCAGGAGGTATGAAGCTTGATGGCAAAACTGAACTGAATCTTCCAGGAGGTATGAAGCTTGATGGCAAACTATGTTCTAGTTCTTACAATATTCCAGGGGTTGTCAGTCAGGTCAGTTTATATTAGACTTCACATAGATCAAATCCCTCAAACATTCCTCCATGGCACTGAAGAAAAAAAGTAAGACAAAACCAGAGGAAAGCAAGCAAGCAAGAAAGGTGAAACTCTTAGTGAAATCCATGTATGCCTTTCTCTGCTTCAGCTCTTCCATTTATATTAGACTGCTCTGACACCTAGAATACTTTTATCCCCCACTAAAATGAGTATTCATGGCATTGCTTCATATGCCAGATAAATTCAGTGTTAGCTGTAAACCTGCACATTTGACAAGCCCACTGATGTTTGAACCATTAAAATTGAGTGACACATTCTGAACATGACGCTGTTAAAATGAACTGCTTGGTCAGTTTGAAAAGAAAAAACAGGAGGGCTGCATGCACGCCTTGCGTGACAGTACAATATGATATATGGCATTATTTAAAGGATGATTAATGGGAGCTGCAGTGTGTGAAGGAATAATCAAATTCTTAACATCATTATGGGGATATTATGCTGAATAGGAGCAGGCTGTACAAATTGATCCAAGGCTGCATCTTCTCAGGGTTGTCCCTATTGCATCGCGGGGTTCTCCTTGAAAAGGGGTGACTTGTGGTAGCAAAGAAGAAGAGGCAGGAGCATATATCAGCTGTTCCCACAACCTTTTTGTACCCCTCTGGCCATGCCAAAGCCCTCAACACCGCTCCTGTGCACCCCAATCCCTTACCTTCTTAGCACAGCAGGACTAGCTGTGACAGGGAAACGGATTCTATCTCTACATCTTATCTCCATCATCTGTCACCATAATAATTGTGGGGGCCATGCCCTCTTGAAGTTGCCGCTGAGACGTCTATCTTTGCTTTGATAAGAGAAAAAGAGGGGAATGTGTCTGGGTGCTGCAACAAGAAACTGAGGATCAGGATCACCGGGACTCTGGCAGCCCAAGAGAAGGAGAAGAATGTCTTTGGATGCTAAAGGCATCAGGTGACACTCTAGGCACATCCAGGTAGAGATGGGGTTGATAGTCATTAGCATGGACAATACCAAGAGTTACAGAGCAAGGGAATGAATCATATAAAGGGCTTCTCTATGTGATTCCTCTTTTGCAGAAGTCTGTGGGGTTTTGCACAACATCAGCATCCTCTAGGTTCTCTCCCAAGTTTTCCAGCCTTTTGTTCAAGTGAGGAAAATTGGATACGAAATGTTAAAGAATGATTTTACAATTTGCAGATTTGTGGCTTCTCATGAGGCCTTTGTTCTGATTTGCTGGGATTTAAAATGTAGTACCAGGCTATTCCCACTCAAAACATATGTGCGTGTGCACACAGCCCTAGCAAACACAGCTGGAAGGGGAGGCTCTGGAAGAAAATGAGCTCATGGAAAGCCCCTTCCCAAACTTCTGTGAGGGAGGGATCCCAAGCGCATCGTGAATACCTCATGATGCGCTTCCCATGCACTTCCTGTGAACCTCACAATGTGCTTCCCGTTTCAGGAGACCTCTCTCTTTGTTCCTGCGGCTGGGTGTGGTGTCCTGATTTATACAAGACACGTGTCAACAAGCTTTGGATTGAGAAAACAATCTGCGTTCATTCCACTTTCCCTTTATCTTCTTAATCCATTGAGATGAAAGTAAATGGCAGCTTTTCATTTCATAGTTTTAAGCACTCAGGAGTAAATTAGCAGGTGGCTAATGAGTTTACCTCTTGTATGGATGCAATGATTGCAGATTAAACATAGATGGAAAGATACAGGGAGTGGAAAGGTGGTTATACCAAATCTTTTG
Organism: Varanus komodoensis; assembly: GCF_004798865.1. Lineage (NCBI taxonomy): Eukaryota > Metazoa > Chordata > Lepidosauria > Squamata > Varanidae > Varanus > Varanus komodoensis. The sequence continues at coordinate 4,410,643 of NW_025335409.1, forward strand.
CCAGCCATACAGCATAGATTTCCCACTACCAAGAGGAAAATATCATTAAAATGTTTATTTCCTGAAAAGGATCAGTTTGAGGTTTCATTGTTACTGCCGATATGTACTTTCAGTATCCTTCTGCTCCAAGCTACAGACACAAATCCAATGTTTGGCAGTGCATATTAATATACTATAAAACACTAGGAAATTAGCTGGTGCTTTGAATTATACTTTCATTATTGTTTCTTCAGCCTGTCCCTTTTTGTGATTACAATGTGTCCTGATTCCCTTTTAGTAGACTATAAAAATAATTTAACCTGCAATTTGCAGTAATTGTTAGTCCCAAATAGCTCGCAAAATTCCTTCCTAATAGTAAGAAAGGACACTGCTGTGTTACCTTTGGGCACATTTGCTAGAGGTAGGTTGAATGTAAAGGATACTTTCTTTCTGACATTAGATTTCCAAGGGGAAAGTGAGATATGGGGGTCAGATAAAATGTATAAATGGAAAACAATGGTAGACAAAGGCAGGAGGGGAAATGAAAGAAGCACTCCTTTCTGAAACTTGCCTCTTTTGCAGGCAGCAGGTAAAGATTTGATTGGACACGTTTATGTCCTTCATATCTATAACCAGAATAGCATTTAGTAGATCCAAATGCCATATGAGGAGACACTGGGGGTTCTTCAGAATAGCTTTTTAAAATTGTGAGAAATTAAAAGATGACTGATTTCCTGGCATCCTGCTCATTCGACCAGAATATTTGCTGTTACTAACAGTATCTCAACACAGCAATGTAATTATGACAGACGTTTAGCCACAAGACTACAAAACCCATGACACTGTGTGCATATGAAAGAGTGGCATATCTGGAAAAAAAACCCGGAAACCCGTACATGACATGAGCAAGTTAGACATTTCTTCAGTTTCTTCTACCATAGAAAATGCAGCAGCACAGACAGGACTGGACAAAATCCAAAAGGGCAGATGGATTTCTTGAAGAACTTCATTGCTTTTGGCTTGGCAAATATCTGTTGGGTCAGATGTCCTGAAGATTTCCCACATCACTACTTTTTAGTGTACAAAATACTTTACAGTTCCAGTTTCATCTGTCCTTGCAACAACTCTATGAGGTGAATTGAGATAGCAGTTAACCAGTGAATGTCTTTAATAAGTAAAGATTTGAGCCTGATTAATAATCATGTGAGCCCACTGCTTCAAAATAATGGTTCTGGAACAATGTTAGATATAATTATTATGACTGACTGAATCCCATCTTTACCATTTTCCTAGCAAAGAAATGCCTTTCAGGAAATGCCAAGTTCTTGTGCCCTTGAGCTATTTTCCAAGGATTGCTCCATTAGAAGTAGCAATCTCTAATATTATCTCTTCAAAAATGCTACTCCCAATGGATAAAGCTTTAGTATTATTCTATCAAAAAGCAGGAACATCAGTTGATTTCCTTAGTACTGTTTTAGCATTTCATTTATATGTTTCTTAAAGATTTTCCAACCTTACTCCCTAGTTAGTCATGAAATTCTACTATGGTGGATCTCCTTTCAAGATTAGCTCCTAATTTGCATTTCCTCCAACCCTTCCCACTTTAGTTGTTATCTCTTTGAAGAAGCTAGTTAGGTGACAAACAAACATACTTTCATATCTAATGGTGTCTGAAGTAAATAAAACAGAGGTAATAAGCACTTACCAGTTTAGAAATCAGACATGGTTTTTTCCATGTAGTGACTCTGCCAAGCAAGCTAGAACTGAGAAAAATCTATAGTTTGTTCTTTACAGTTAATTAAGCATCTACAAGTGTTCTTTTTCTCAGGAAAATCAATTCCTGTGCCCTATGAAAAGCTGATCAGCCACATATTTGTTGGTGTTAATGTTGGGAGGTGGGTCAGAAGGGAGGAATATGCTCATACATTATAGAAGCCTATTTAAAAATTCTTCCAGGCTTTGGAATTTCTCTCTTCAGTAATAAAGAAAGGATCAGTTTCAATACAAATATCACAATCTTTCCAGTCTCTGCAAAGAATCATTGATTTAATTTCCTAATGACAGAAAAATTAAGTAATAAGTTTGGAGTAGGAATGCACGCAACCATGTGAATCCATGTGCCAAATTGATATTTCAGTAGCTCTGATAACTTATTAGGGCAATGACCATGGGATGTCATGGAACGGAGTAATAAATCTTCACTTGACTGACTTCATATTTCTCATTTCAAATCACTTTTGTCTAACCTAAGTGTCTTTTTTGTTGCCTTGTCATCCCCCCTTTTAATATGATAAAGCAAAGATTATAATGATATTAAATATGGCAAGCAAGAAGAGAAATTACTTTTCATGAAGGGTGAGAACATACACATTCTGAGAGAGCAAGAGAGAGTGAGAGCGAGCAAATGAGCAAGAGAGAGACAGAAAGAGAGGAGAATTTACTTCAGTAAATGACGAAACATAGCACAAGTTGTTAGAAATACATTTGATGTACACCTAACTCGAGCAGGTAAGGGCTACAGAGCTGGAGCTGAGGGCATTAATTTTTAGATGACTTTCTAGCCTATCCTGCACCAAGTGATATTAGGACAGTACAATAAAATTACACTATAACCCATAAACAAAATTGTATTTTCCCTACTTCTTGCTTCACAGTAATGGTGACTCCTAATGAGGGCAGAGAAACTTGCTGTGTGGAAGTCCAAATTCCCCAAATGAGCTTTGCAAAGTGATATGGTAGAGAGAGCAAGAAACCTCCTGTAGGGATAGCATGACCTGAAGCAGATCAGTCTTGTTACTTGGGCCTTATTTAGTAGCCTTGGGGTGCCTACATTCTATGAAAAATTAGGGATACATGAAAATTTCATTTCAGTTTGCAAATATTCAGGACTTGCCCCATTTACAACCCCAAACATGAACACAAATGGAAGCATTAAAAATGTTCAGATAATCCTGAACTTGTGGTCAGATTTGAAAATTACAGTTTTTGATGGACGCTTTGATGTATGCATTTTTCAAAAGACTCACATTTTCATGTTCTAGTCAGTTGTGGAGAATTGTGCAGTTTAAAAAAGGTGCACAGAAAAATGTACTGTTCCCATTCAAAATGTACATTTCTCCAGTTCAAGGAAAAAGGAAAACAGAGCATTAATAAAAATGGGAGAGAGGCAAATCAAGCTTCAGTATGATGTTCAAAGGTGGTTATGGCAGGGGCAGGGGGAAGCTCCTTCAAAAAGTTTTACAGAAAAATAATGGCATTGACCTGCTATTCAAATATTCAAACACTGATATATTTCTTATTCAGGCATTAGGAAATGCTTGCTGTCATTCTATAAAAGGCTTTATGGAACTATTCAGATTATAGGTCAGGACTTCAGTGATTCCGGCAAATTAAGTAAGAGAGAAATTGAATGATAAGAAAACCTATAGTGTCAACTGCAGGTTTGAAATTATGAAAATCCATACTCTGTCCTCAGGTATGTGCATTCTGCTAGTAAGTTGTGAGCAGATCGTAGTCCTTGATGTTGCCTGTTTAACTTTTCAATGGATTTCATTAAAGTTATGGATTGCAAGTAAAACATCTCAGATTCTTTCAAGGTCATGTATGAATGTTCCTACCTTGCATGGCAAAAAGTTGCCTTTGTGAAAGAGTTTAGAAGATCTTTACATGTAAGTCCCCCTAGGAGGCACTAAGTCTTAGATGAAACTATTTCATCACACTTTATTATACTTCTGATAAAGTTTCCACCATATAATGTCCTTAATTACTTTGGAAATGTAAGATTGTCGCCAATATTCTAATTCTCTCTTTGTGCATGTGTGTATGTGAAGGCATGTGTGCGTCATATTATGATACTGGGAATTAGTGTTACAGTTTTTGCAGTTCATTTGTCATCATATTGATTTCTTTACCGTGAAAAAAGTGCACGGCTAGAACTGTAATCCTATATACATAGAAGGCAGTGAGATGCAGGTTGTATATCAAGATTAGCCACATAATTCTGACTGCACTTTGGATAAGACATGGGTGGCACAGAGGGTTAAACCGCTGAGCTGCTTGCTGCTGGTCAGAAGGTTGGCAGTTTGAATCCGCACAACGGGTGAGCACCCACCGCTTTGTGCCAGCTTCTGCCTACCTAGCAAAGCGAAAGCCTACAAATGAGAGTAGGTAAAAAGGTACCACTTCAGTGGGAAAAGTAATGGCATTCTGTGCATTTTGGCATTTCGTCATGCCAGCCACGTGACCATGGAAGAGTCTTCAAACAATGCTGGTCCCTTGGCTTACAGAGATGAGCACTGGCCCCAGAGTCTGACACAACTACCACGTATGTGTAGGGGGAACTTAGCTTGGATAAGGGACTCCTTGCAGCAGCTGCCTCAGCCCCCAATCTTCACACATTATTTAGAATGTGTATAGAAAGAGCCCATGCATACAGCTGTATGCATAGAGGATTTTGTCATTCACTCAGAAACCTCATCACTGTATGGTTCTAACCACATGGACAGAACTCTGTGCATTTCTACCGGGGCTCTCTACCTAATGCCTAATGCACATGCACAGACCAAGGCAGAGTCTGTAAACTTTGTGTAGCTCTACTCCACGTGCATATATTATACATATTCTGAATTTCTGAAATGAGTCATCATGCATCTTGAAAAGCAAAATAGTGATGTGGTAGTAATGGACAATATGTCTCACTCTGCAGGTCTCCCAGTGTTCCCAGAAACATGAATAGACCCATTCCCCACAGATGGTTTAAGCTGATGGTTTTCCTTATCTGATGTATTTTTCCCATGTAGATGTCCCTCTTCCATTCCATGTCATGGACAGGTGGTGGGCAGAGCCTGCCTCAGCATTCAGAATTCTGGGAGGAGCAGAGAGCTGTGGCAAGCTGAGGAACTGCCCAAGTTGGGAAAACATCTAGAGAACATCTTAGAGCAGAGACTCAATAAGTGGCCCAGTTTATTAGCTAAGCCACCAAGCATGTGTACCTTACATGTTGTTCTGTAAAAATAAACTTGTGCTTAGTTTTACCATTAAACATTAGTGTGCAAGTGACTAAGGGGAGAAATGGAATGTGAGACTAATCTGGAAACAGAAAAACAAAAGTTGCACAGAGGGATATGAGTGCATTCAGGTCATTACCTTGGTTAGCCTGAGGCTGCTGGGTCCAAAGACTTGTGTTGAGAAAAGAGCGCCCTAGGCAACTGATGCTGTGATTCTGAGGTACTGGAAAGGGAGCCTGAGGGAAAGAGGTAGAACATCTTCTGTGAACCTGGGCTGTGAGGCAAGCAGGATACCTGAGGGAGATTCAGTGCCCTGGATGTGGAGATGATTGTGAAGACCTATCTGTTGAGCAAAAAAGCTGTGTAAAACTAAACACAGAGGTGGCTAAGACACCGAGCAAAGGTGCTACCGAGTTCTTCCATCAGAGGTAAGCAGTGTCACAGTGTGAAGTGGTGGTGGCAACTAATGAGAAGGTTGTGACTGGTCTTGCCATCACACTAGGGCATCACTTATGTTATTAACCATCTTAATGCCTATTCTAGCAGAAGGGTAAATGATTAAGCCAGCTTCGTGGAAATCCCCAGTCAAGTTTTCCATAGGAATGGGGATGACTCTTTCTCCCTGTCCCAGGTTGCAAGCAAGAGTGAGACCAAGGGGTGCACTACCTCACCTAGATCACTCTTTCCCCCTAATATATAGTTTTATGGCTTTAATGTAGCAGCATGAGAGTCTCAATTTAAAGAACAGAACATTGTTTTAAGAGTAGGAACAATTCTGCTGTGTGTGTGTATTTGGCCAGTGCAGCTGGTTCTTCTTCAAAGTGGAAGTGGTCTTTCAAACTAGAGTTGTGTGTAAATGGTCCTTTGAAATTTTTCCACCCACTGACAGGTAAGAAGCTAAACTGCTGGAAACAAGATTTGTGCAATGACAGGCAGGATGTTCTCACTCAGTGGACACCTAATATAAAAGATAAGCTCAAGTACAGCCAAGCCAAACTGATGATGATGATGATGATGATGATGATGATGATGTAGTATTACTATTTATTTCTATAATGCCCCACTGCTTAAATTCTCTGGATGATTTACTGCTATTTCTCTGAAATATTCTTCTCCTTCTAATTTCATTTCAAAAAACATTTCTATCTAATTGAATAAAAATAGTTAGCAGGAGAAATAAGAGTTGTTTCTGGCACAGCACTGATCCAAGGCAACCTCTTGATCTGTACAGCTCAGCTCAATCAAGGTTTAAGAAGCTTCCTTATAGCTTGAAGTGCCTGATCCTGCCTAATCTTGGAAGCTAAGTGGGGTCAGGTCAGGTTGGTATTTGGTTGGGAGACTTGAGTCCTGCACTGAGCAGTGTGTTGAAACCAAGGCCTTGTATGCACCTTCTAACTTAATGATTTTATTCAATTTTCCATTCCAGCAGAGTTTCAGAAACACAAACATCTTTGTATGAACATAGCACACATCATAAGAAAACCTCCCAGCAGTTTCAGAAGGACAACTGCAGGGGCTAGGGAAATATGCTGCTTGAAAGCCACATCAAGACAGAAACCCAGTCTTAAATTGGAAGAATGGCCAGTTAATGTCCTTGCCCTTACAAGGGACAGTGAATGAAGCACACAGTAAATGTGCTCTAAGATAAGCAGCTACACTTGTCAGTCAGTCATCTGCACCCTCCCCTTGCACTTCTCAGCATTTTAAAGAAACAAAACGAAAAGATGCTACTTGGAGAACAGACACAATGTCTGCATCACTGTGTATGAATTGGTAAGGAAGAGCCATTCTTGCCAGGTTTCTGTCCTGGTGGCTTTGGTGGAAGGACCATGCTTTGCTTCAAGGAAAGGACCTGATTCTATTTAGGATTTGGACTTCAACTGGATATGATATGCCTCCCTACTTTCAGCCCACCTACTTCATAGAGTTCTTTTACAGATACAGTGGCAAATGGACTAGGTATGCTAACCCAAGCTCCTTGGAGCAAGTGCAAAATTACAATGCTATTAATCATAATTCAGGGCATCTATTAAATGTCTATCTCATCATTCTGGCCTTCAAGGTGGCTATCAATCATAGAATTCATATGAAAACATAATCTGAATTAAAACATTAAAAATAAATAAAGCACAAGGGGAAAATGCCTGTCTTGCATCCACTTTTATTAAGAACAGATAAAATGTAAGTGATACCGTACCACAGAGATTCATAGCAGCAATTAGATTAAAATAATATATTTGCACAGGATTTATTGTGATCAGCGTGCCAGGAAGTACAAGCATCAGCAGTAACAGTCAAAGCAAGTCATTTGTTTTATTGTCTGCCTGCAAGATGGTGGTGAGCTGGCAGAGTACAGAACTGGGCACACAGCAAGTGGCTTATTATCTCACAGTGGTTTGCATTAGCCACCAATCATCTGTTTCTAGCACTAGAAAGTCACATTTGGACATAATAATGGCATTAGACTCTATTTGGGAAGGTATTTCTGTCAAACGTGTTTTATCAGTGAATAGTTAAGTAGACTGTGTTTAAGTTTGAGGAATATATGAAGAGATTCAGTTTGAGACTAACCAACAACGCATTGATACTTTCCTCAGAAATGTGATTAAGTGTATTATCCTGTGCGTATGCCATTAGTTACACACAAGGTAACCTGATCCACTTTTGTCCCCCACTTAAGATATTTCAATGTGGGGGTGGAACCTGTCTAAAACTGGCAGTACAGGAAGACTTCTCAGAACCATTTGTGACAGACAGATGATATCAAATGTTCGTCACAGGTGTAACCAGATTGATTCCCAAATATTTTATACTGGGAAAATTTGCCTGTTGCAAAATTATTCAAGCAGGCACTTACATGTGATCTTACATAAAGTATTGTAGGGAATAGGAAAAAGATTCCGCCTACCAGAGCACTGGCCATTCACAAAGGAATGCAATATTCAAATAACAGTTGCACACACATTGCTTGGTAGTTACATGTCATCAAGTCATCTCCAGCGTATGGCAATCCCATGAATGAATGACCCCCAGAATTCCCTAACTTGGCAGTTCTGCTCATCTCTTGTAAATTCAAGGCTGTGGATTCTTTTATGGAACCAATCCATCTCTCATTTGATCTTCCTTTTCTTCTGCACCTGCAATTTTACCTTGTTCGGAAAAGTCTTGGCTTCTCATAATTTGCCCAAAGTACAACAGCTCAGTTTCATCAGTTTTGCATGCAGAACAAGTTCTGACTTGATTTGACCAGATTGAACAGACAGGGAGATGAAATATATCTTGTCTGGTACCTTTGCCTATAGAAGACCATTCTGTTTCTCCATATTCTGGCCTAACCGGAGCTTCTGATACAGGTGATGAATCAGGTTGATCAAGGTACATCCATTTCTTTCAGAACCAACATCATTTCTCATGATACAATTGAGGGCTTTGCTATAATCCCTAAAGCATGGGCTTATCTTCTTCTGAAATTATTTGGTGCACTCCAGTAATCAGTGTATGTTTGCAATATAATTTTGCCTCTTTCTTTCAGAATCCAGCTTGAATGTCAGGCATTTCTCACTACACATAGAGTAAAACTCTTTGTTATAACACCTTGAGCATCACTTTGCTCCCATGAGAAATTAGTGCAATGAACCTACACTTGCTGCATTCCTTTGCATCTCTTTTCTTGGGGACTGGAATGTACATTGAATGTTTCCAGTCTTTGGGCCATTGTTTTGTGTCCCATATTTGTTGTCATATTCTTGTTAGAACTATTAAATGATTCCGTCTCTGCAGCTGGGAATATTTCTATTGGTATCCTGTTTACTCTGGGTGCTTTCTTCCTTCTAAGAACTTTCACAGGCGCTTTTATTTCACTTTCTAATATTGGACATTCATTCTCAGAGGATTCCCCTTTGAAGGAGCCTGTCATCCTCTTCCACATATTGTTCTTATGTTGGCCTTTCAGCATATCTAATCTGAAATTAGGAATGTGAGAGGAATCTCTTTTGGGGGTAGGAATCTCTAAGATTGGTTGGATTCATTTCCCCAGACTACTCTTCTCTTTGTAGTGACCCTTCCTCCAAGTTCTCAGGGTGCTCACCAGGAATCTAGGCAAGCAATGCCTCTCTTCTACATCACCTGCACCAGCCTTTGTTTGTGCTGCTGTTCCTGACACAGAAGATGGTTGCTGGTTGTGCAACCTTTGTTCCATGACCATTCATAGATATCCTCTCAGCTTGGCTCCAACACCAAGTCTGCAATGCTACTAGGTTTTGTCTGAACTCATAAGTGCAATGTTTAACCATTCCATTTCTTGCTTTGTGTTTGCCTTAATTCATACTTTTCAAGTTCCTTGTTTCAGTTTTATGTGCAAGTGCAGATTAGACTTTGCTTTTGCCTCTATGCATGTCAGCCACTCAACTTCCTTTCAGCTTTGATCTAGTTGAGTCATTAGCGACAACAGTATTCATATCTGTCACCATTAGAGATATCCATTATTTTCTGCCAGGGTGACCAGTACTCCTTAAGAGGGTGGATATGTCTTCACCTGGCATCTCAGCATTGACCATTCCTCCTGGGGTGACTGTGCTAGGAGACCAGAATAGTGAGTCAGTCTGGTCTTCCAGTGGCATTGCTCTTGGCTTCTCTGTCACTCTCACATTCCCTTACCACATTAAGGTGTGCATCCAAGAGTGGAACATATGTATTAATTCTTTCCTGTAGGCTCAAATCAGTGCAAGCTGTTGTGGTGGCAGCAACTTACTGCCAAATGTTGGTGGCAAACTACCCATTTCCTCCTCTAAACCCAAATTTTGGGGACAAGAGGAGGAGCATGGACTTCCTCCTGGCATAGCCTGTTTTCTTCAGGAAAAGACTTCATAATACATTTTAGCTTTATCCCTGATAGATCACAACAAGAGGAAAACAAACTGAGAGTCAACAGATGCCTGCACAGCTGCACACTCAGTTTCCTTTTTACAGAAGGAATTGCAATATTTGTAAGTTTGTTCTTGGTTCTAATGTTACATGACTGATCTGAGTAGACTATGTGTCTGAGTATTCCTTTTTCCCCTCAGGTCAGCTATTGGCATATTACTGGAATCAATGTTCAGAGTGTCTGAAGAAAGAAATCTTCACCCTGAAATGTGCCTGAGGAAACCAAAAGCCACCTTCCCACATACACCCACCAGAGCATCAAGCCACTTTGGTGTGGTGTCATCTCCTGTGTAGCACCACTAGCAGCACCTCCACATGGAGGCTCAACACCTTTCATCCCAGTAAGATGCTGACTTGACCAAGAAGATCCACAGGCAGTCAGACAAAAATGAGCAAGGCTTCTTCCCAACCTTGCTCACATTATTTGTGGACAGTGAAATAAGGGGAGTAATTTCGACACATATTGTCCAAGGCAAGCTGGAATGTTCCAGCAATTGATGGAGCAGATGAGACAAATGAGGAAATCTCTTGCAAGAAATTCCAGCTTAGTTACCACTGAACTGTTAGCTCATTATGGGAGGTGAGGAGAAGTAATAAACCAAGACTGGAACAGTTAGGGGCCCAGCCCAGTGCTTTCTCCATCAATATTAAAACAGTTATTAAATTAAAGCTACATTTGCACCCACATTTTGGCCCCACTCTAATCACTCCCACTATTGTGCCTACATTATTCTTATGAATGTGTAGTATGAAATTACACCAATCTGACATGGATTTATGCTGCAGGTATGCTGGTAAAGGTGGACCGATTGTCACTGTATCTGTGCCATTGATATTTATCATAACTAGCTCTTGAACAGAGTTTACAGAGAGTTATTTTAATGAACTCAGAATGATTATGTTCAGTACAGTATCATGTGTGGGTGGAGGGTTATCTTGTTTCTGCGGTTCTGCCTTGGTTTCATTGCTTTGATTTCATTTTTCAGTGGAGAATAGTGCCTTGGTTAAATTATATAATTTATGTCAAGACTGTAATTAGAACAATTCTAGATGTAGGCTCCAGACTTACTTTAGTATTTTCAGATTGCATGCTCTTGCTTATTGGTTCCCTTCACATCTCCCCCGCATTAGGAGTGTTCAGAAAATTATTTCTTTAGAAGCAAAACTGATTTGCTGTAGTTGTCTATAGGGTAGGAACATGTTTGGAGTTAGTAATAAGGATATTTCCATTTTCCTTCTTGGTTTTTTGACCAAAACCAGCAGGGACGACCACGGCATACATGAATCTCTCTTAAAATGTTTTCCATGTGGATTTTGTTTTCAAACTAAATTGTCCTGATTTGCACTTTCCAGAAATATGTGTGGATCAAATTGCAGTGATCTAAAATGCAGTGCTAGAGAAGATCAACCGTGACTGCTCTTTAGAAGGCCTTCTGAAAATGAAACTCCAATACTTTGGCCACCTAATGAGAAGGAAGGACTCACTGGAGAAGAGCCTAATGCTGGGGACAATACATGGTGAAAGAAGAAGGGAAGAGCAGAGAATGAGGTGGCTAGATGGAGTCACTGAAGCCGTTGGTGTGAGCTTATGTGGACTCCGGGGGATGGTGGAGGACAGGAAGGCCTGGAGGAATGTTATCCATGGGGTCATGATGGGTCAGACATGACTTTGCAACTAACAACAACAACAACAATGCAGTGCAGACTTTGCACTAACTTTTTAATACAGTTCTTGGCTCCAGTTGTGCTGATATCTAGGTTTAGACTCTGGACTTAGACTCTTTGAGGACAGAACCTTTAGGTAGTACTGTGGATTGTTTCTATTTTCTCCACCCCCATTCTGTGGTTTATAAGTGTCTCTACATGCCTAATATGTTGTAACACAGTGCAAAACAAAACTATGTTGGCCTTCCGTGATTCCTTTTAAAGGAATATTTGGAGCGCATGAAGTTTTGCAGTTTTGCTACCCTTATGCTTGATGCCTCCACTTTTGAACAAGCAGCATTTTGTTGCCTAAATAAATATTTTGATACTTTTAAATTCAAAATAATAAAATGAGGACCTGTAGCCAACTCCATGCCCAGCTGACCACCCCACTGAGTGGTCATGCCAACCCATGTACTGGCATCAGTCTTGTTTACCTCTGTCCTGTAACTTGTCATTATATATTTATATATCTGGGGCCCTCTTGTGCTTCAGGGCCCTGGACTTTGGCCCTGAACTCCAGCTGTAGCTCCACCATGGTTTGATTCCAATTCATCATAATTATCTTCCTCCTCCTCATCATTCACACACACACACATATTCTTTAGAGTGAAATACACTTTGGGTGCAGTCCTGTGGGGATGCCTGTACCCTTCTGAACTCAGAAGACTGCAGATGTTCTGTGCAGGTCACCTCTTTGCACATCCTGCCTGTAAAGCAGCTCAGTGGACCATTTCAGTTGACTGGCTGAAGCACTTCAGTGCAGGAAGGAAAGAGGCTGAGAGACCACCAAGGTACATCGTATCTTGACAGTGCTGGTGAGCTCCCCTGCTGCTCCCCAACTTGTCTTCCTAAGGTCAAGTTCCCAACCCTGGGGAGACAGATGCTGCAATTTAAGTGCCAGCTGAGAAGGGTAAAGGGTGCCACAGGTACAGAGAGCCAGTTCCATTGATTATCTGAGTGGGGTGGTGTAACTGACATCCTGCACCAGCAGGGAATTGGCTCAATGGTCTCCTTGACCCCTTCTGACCCAAATATTCTATGATTCCAAGATTCTGAGTCCAGAAAGTCCAACAGTGCTCAAGAAACTGTCTAGATACCATAGAATTTTTCTGTTAGAGATGAATACTACATGAAGGAAAAACCTTAGAAGTGTGAGGAAATGCATTTGGGAATGCTTATGCTAGAACAAAGCAAAATGCATTCAAAACACACACTCTAAAACATACAAAAATACATACTTTCATGCAGATATGTCATCCTAAAAACAGATTAGTGTAGAAAGAGAACAGAATAGACATAAAAATGAAAATGCACAAAATGAATTGGCAATAGAATGGTCCAGTGTTCTCAACCAACTCATGTTTTTAACATGAAATTTTATTTTATGTTGAAATAAAGCTAAATGAATAAAGGCAACACAAAGAAGATAACAAGATAACTAAATAGCACATTATAATTCTTTGTCTATCACTGATATATTTCCGAAACTTCTTCAGTAAAATAGCCTAAGTTGGCTTTTGTAAATAAAGTAAGATAAAGGTGTAATGGTTGTGCTTTATTTTAATCACTGAAAGTCTGAATGGGTTAGCAGCAGAAGGAACATGTATGTAGTACAAAACATATACCACGATATGGTATGCTAAGGAAATAGCAGCTACTTTTATCTGTAAAAGGTGAAAATGAAGCCAGCGTTCTCCCCTTATGTATGGGAAGGTAGGATGGGAATTAGTACCATGTAATCAGACAATAGTTGAATATTCTAAGACACCATTGATCTAAATTTAAGCAGAGGTGAGATGACAGAAATGGGAATGTTTGCCACAATGAAGCTAATTGGCTGGAGAGTTCTGACTGCCACAAATAGAATTGCCTAACAAAGAATAATTTAAAAATGTCTTTATGCAGGGCTGGTGAGCCAGAAGAAGGCAGTAACCAGGAAAAGGATCAGGTACAAGACAGTGAGGCCAAGATGGGAGCACATGGGATAGAAGCTGAAAAAGAGGAAGAGTAAATGAAAGAGGAAAGATCCTGGAGCAGCCTTCAGAGAAAAGGCCTGATGCATGAATGTCAACTCATGGTGATGGTCTAAAGACTGATCTCCTCCTGGATCTGACTGAAGACTTTGGAAAACCTGGTTACCAGCCTTGAATGTTGAAGGTTGAATCATAGCAGATTGAAGGAGTGGTAGGGCTTAACTGTGTTCAAACTGTGAGGGTACTTGGATCAAGGTTGGTTTTAGGGTGTATGAAATGATGCTTCTAACATCTGTTGGATGGTAAAAGTGACTGTTCCCAGAATTCCTCTTGGCTCATACCCATTTGAAGACTTGGCTAAGCACAAGAGGAAGCCCATGAATGCTCGCAGAGACAGATTCCAGTGTGGTTCATCCCAACCCTAACATGGATCTGTGTGTGCCAGTCAAACTCTGTTTGGATGCATTTTGATCAAATGCTGAAGAAATTCAACATAGCTGAGAGGAGACATCATCCCTTACCAACCTGCCCAGTCAAAGATGTTATTGGATGGGATGTTCTTGGTGGTTTCATGTAGCCCTGTGGCCCAAGTAGAGTTCAACAAAGGAAGAAACTTCAGCATTGTGGGTCCATTCTTGGTAATTCCATGCTTCTGGAAGTCAGGCAGGTGCCAAGATTGTATTTTTTGTTGCACTGTCTGGAAACACTTCTATTTTGGGAAGTCTTCCTGAAATAACCAGCCATGGGTTCATTTTTAATACATTGCTTTATTCCTTTTCTTGTTTTCTTTTTTACTGTATACTCATTGTAAATTCCCATACTAGAATATGGACTGGTATATACATTTGATAAAGGAATGAATAAAACAAAGAAAATGAATGAAAACTATGTCCCAAAATTACATTCCTAAGGATTCTTTGGTTCCTGCACATGCTGAGTATGTTTTATAAAGTCATAGTATCCCAAATGTTATCAACCCACTGCTGTTTAGTTGGTGTCTCTGAATATTTTCAATTATGTTCTACATGGCTTTGCAGCTGTATGCAATTGCTTAAGATCATTATGCAGAAATCCAGGGTCATTCGGTACAGAAAGATGAAGCATAGTTTTAGGAGTTATCAGTGGTCGAACACGAATCTATTCAGAGAAATGACATACCTTCATGAATTCCAGCTAAGAAATTGTCAAACACTTACAGTATGTCTGTGTTTTAATTAACATATTCAAAGACCTTCAGGTGGTCCTAACTATATATTTTCAAAGGATTCCTACTGCCTTCTTCAATGTCTAATCAAAGAACCAATGAAGCAGAAACCAGTGAAAATAGATAGAACACCAGAAGCCCCTAGAAGGCTCCCTAGAAATGCATGCACATGCATTACCATAGTTGTCTGGCCAGGAACAGCAGCAAAATCAATAAATTTACCACCCAAAATAAATTACTCTAAAGTCTTCTCTGAAGGCCAGCCACTTCCTTTTAAGGTTATATTCCAGGGGAACAAATCAAGTCTTCAATAAACTTCTGGGGGAAAGGAGAATGTATTCCATGATATACATCTTGGACACCCAGGGAAAATTGGAGGTATATCATGTTGATTTCCTCTTGTAGGATTCATGCACAAACATGTCAGAAAACCGAATTATTATATTAGAGGACCCTTGGGATCGTAAATAGGAATTTGGATGCAGTGACTAATATTACCCTATGGGAAAAAGAAGTGTCCAAAAGCAAAGACATTTGGAACATTTCCAGTAGGTATAAAAAGACTTCTTGCAAACGGGAGGGGGCAGTTAGTGACTGTTCAGCAGATGGAGCAGATGTTGCTACTAAACAGATGCTTGTTGCTGTCAGTGGAAGCCTTATGGGGAAACATTGAGATGGATATTGATGTATGAAACTTTGGCAAAGTCATAGATCTCTGGCTATTTTTATTTTGTAGCTTTTCTTGGGTTCCTCCTAACAAACTAAGCTGTTCTGATAGAAAAGGAAAGATCTAGAAGTTGTAGAATCAGAGAGAGAGGAAGGGCACCAGTACATACATTTTGCTTTTTGGTTTTGCTAGTTGTCTCCAAAAGGCAAGTTACAATGTTTTATTAAATTAAGAATAGACCTGTCATTGTGCCCCAAATGCCTCAACTGGCTTTCTTCAAGTGGGTCCCTCCAGACATTTAAAGCTGCAGTACATCTTCTGGACTTTCTGGCCATTGGTCATGCTGCCTGGGCTGGTCAGAGGCGCAGCCCAAACCTTCTGGAGGGCACCAGGTGTGGAAGTCTGCTTCAGTCACAACTAGAACGGTGGCATTCGATGTTGGCTACAAGATCAGATCTTTTCAAAGACTGCACCCCAAATGAGGAAATTCCACTCTGGTTTGGCTAGACTGGCTTCACCTTTGCTGTCTTTCAACACTTGAGATGTTTTTATTCATCCAGGCATTTAGTCTATTTTACTCTTCATTATTTTTAACTTGACCCTGTTATTTTGATTTGGCCTTTAATGCTCTTTGTTCTTAAGTGTTTTGCGAGTCCGTTGTTGTTCACTGTCTTGGAGGTAGTCTTGGAGGGACAGTATAAATGCACAGAGAACAAAATATGCATCAGAAATGTTTTGCTCCCTTGAAGACTAAATCTAAAGCCTTAGAGAGATCATGCCTGGATGGACCATGATCCAAACTGCTGGCTCACCCATCTGCATGCAGCATAATTTCTGAACGGGGTCTACACCTGATGGTTGGAGAACCCTGATTACATACATAGAGTCTGTAACAGTATAGCATGCTTTTTCAGATGTCATGCTGAAGAAGAAATATGTGAATCACTAAAAGATTGGGCAAGACATTTTAATAAAGTTTTCTGAATTCCATCTCAGACTTTATTCTGATCTGAGTCTGTTTCAGACTGTGAGCTTTGTTTCTTTTAGAAAGAAAACCCATGTGTATTTTTCCAAATTTATGGATCAATTGTGCACATCTTTGAAATATATGTGTCATTTACTTATTATTTAAAGCCTCTTGTGTCTATGTTTAAATGTACACATTTTTCATGATTGTACAGAAAGATGGTTCATGGGTCCCCCACAATGTGCACATTTAAAATGAAAAAAAAATGAGTACTTTCTAAAAATGAACACAAATACACTTTAATCGATAGAGTAAAAATGAGTGCATTTCATAAGAGGAACATAACTGAGGGATAGAGTTGGAAAAATATATACACCAAAATATGGATGGATTTTCATACAAGGAAAAGGAGGAGGAGGAGAGGAAAGATGAGGGCAGGAAGGAGGAGGGGGAGAGGGAGAGGGAGAAACCAAACTGTGGAATCTGATATGGACTTGTTTATAAATGAAGCTCAAGGTGGAATTTAGAACATGAGTTTTGGTGATACACACACCCCTACTTCCAAAGCCATCCATAGGAATGGGTGATAATGTCATTTCTATCCAATTTTAATAATATTTTTTACCAAAATTCACAAAGTTCTCCAGAAACATGACAAAATAACTTGATTCATGTTTTTGCTTAAATGGAATATGAGATCTATCAAGTCCCAGTGGTTTGAGTAGCTTGTTCTTAAATATATTATATTGAATCCCTGTGCATTCAGCCCTGTTAGTGCTTAATTAGGCATGCCAGCTTTTTCTTTTAGACATGTCTTCCTTTTCAACAACTATATGGCAGAATGCCTTCTTCGTGTTGGAGATACCTGCATCTATTGAATCTGACTGCCACAGACGCACAGCAATTTTGTTTCAGTTTGCTTTTGATAATAATTTACCAACATGTTCACATTCTTCAATGTTCATGGCTGAAATAACTTATGGCTTGAAAAGAAAACAGGAAAAGAAAACAAAAACATATTCACAAGCTGCTAAACATCCACATACCACTTTGCATTGGCAACTAAGGACCAACTGGTACTTCTCCAGGGTACTGATTTGGCTCTGGAGTTAGTTGTTGATCCTACTACAATTTGCTTTACTAGTTGCCATCCTTTTTAATAGCTAGTTTTATTGACATTGTTTCATAGAGCATTTCCTAACTCTGACCTGCCTACCTCTGTGCTTTGAAAGTCATGGAGAGTGAGAATTTTAGCAGCTCCACTTAACATCCATGTTTGAAACAGCCTGGCATTTTCTTTTTGTCTGCTTAGAAGCTCAGCAACACCATTTCTGATTTGCATTTCATCACACTCTTAATGGACAAACAGCAGTGAGTTTGTGAATTAAAGCTTGCAAGATTAGAGAGTTTGTGCACCAGATTTCAAATCTCTGATGAACAGCTTGCTGCAACTCTACAAATCATTCTGTCAAAACAAATTGCGGTGTTAAAATATACCTTTAAAACTATGCTCACCAAATAGGTAATATGGAAGTAATTGAAAAACCCAATGTGCATACAAATAATTGGGAGGGGAGAGGGAGTTGTGAAAGGAAGGGACTCAATAAAAGCCCTGGCAGAAATGAAAGGAAAAATTACCTTAAAGGAATAAATACAATTTCATTTTATCACAAGCTGAAGTCATTCTCACTCAGGGTCTAGAGGTTTCCTAATGTAATGCAAAGTTTCAGGAAATACCTCAAGAACAAAAATATAGAGAAAGCCTTCATGGATTCCCAGTATTAGTAAATTTGCAATTTCATGTCTTACAGAATCACATCAAACTGGCTTGTATTTAGTGGTCTTGTTTCTCTCCAGTGGCAAAGTTATAATTACAGCAGAGGAAAAAACAGAAACCCAGTGGCAACATTAATTTTATAAGAAAACTGTTTGTTAATCAAACATATTATTCGGGGAGTGAAAGATGTAATGCTGCTCCTGAAGAACAACAAAACCTTTCTCCATATGAGGTAATAATAAGCATTATAAACATTGTCATAGCCCATATGTTCCCCTTTGAAGCACATCTTCAAAGCCATACTGTACTGCTGATCTGCTTTGGCTGATTTGCATGAATGCCCAAGACTCTGGTTCTGACAGTGTGAGAGACTTTATAGACCATTGAAACACATACTGATTTCTGCTCTAGTCTGAATAACGAGGTCATCTTGTAGTAAAGTAGACCTGAATGGGTCTAGGTCACCTTCTTCCTAAAATACTAATCATAAAAAAGAAAGCACAGCTATTTGTTTTCATACCAAACCACGGATACATTTGGTTGTCTGTGCTCTAAAGTTGTAGTTTCCAGGAACATAATGTCAGACCAGGTTACTGAAGACAATGGAAGGTCTCTCTCTCTCCCCCCCACCTTCCCCCCAACTTGGAAACAGGGAATTTTGATTGAAATATGGCTGCTAGAAAAGAGACAGTGAGATCTCATATAATTTGTCAGCCTCCTGTCTAGATATTTCATGTAATCAAAGTAAGAAGCATTGAAATTACTCAACTGGAGTCTTAGTCTGTAAGCCTATACCCAACTACCTGGAAACAAGCCCTATTGGCTTACACTTGAGTAGGCATGCATATGATTATACTATCAACTGCAATGTAGGTACTCTTTTTTCAGTTATGTCTCAAAAAATTGACATGTTTTCTTTCCTTTTAAAGGGGTTTCATGGTGTCATGCTTCCTTAGAGATGCTTCCAAAATCCTCATTTTCTGATTTTCTTCCAGGCTTTGGGAGTTTCAGATTACCAGTTGCTCCCACATCACTCACTTTTCAAGAAGCTGCCAACCCTATATTGGCAAGAGAACAATAAACTTGATGTCTTTACCTCTGACATTGGCTGAGGTGGGAAAACACAGACAAAAGGAAGAGCTACCCCAGCAGAGTCATGCATCCTGGGCTAGGTGGAATATTGTCAATTTCCAGGCAATCCTGTAAATACATATTTACCTCAGAGTAGGAAAGCGGTGTGTATGTTAACATGGCTAAAATATAGATGTTTCAAACACAGAGAGCTTTGTCTCCTGAGACAGATAAATGACTTGTATGACAAGAGAATGATGTAAATGCATTTTTAAACTTCTATAGTTAAGCAGCCCTTTCTCATAAACTGCACCTGGGTGTGTGTGAGTGTTTGTGTTTTCAAGTAGGGCCATCAAGCAACAAAAAGTCAAGTTCACACCTGTAGTGTGGTTTTCCTCCTAGAACCAAGGTGATCCTTGCTGATCACCATAGCTCACCATTATTGGAAGAAGACACAATTATCAAATCTTGCTGCTATGATGAATTGGGGTGCAAGACAAAAGAACAAAAAACCAAAAACCAACCTGTAATCTGTTGTGGGGTTTTGTCAAGGTTTTCTCCAGGTCCAGCAATTTCTGCCACCTGGTTACAGATTCAAATGCCTCTTGTCTATGGTCCTACTGATAAAAACAAGGGAACCTGGGGGCTTTGACATTCCCCTTCCTCCCAACCACTAATATTTGTCATTCTCAGTTTTTGCTTTTCCCACAGTTGCAAGCCAGATTTTTGGAGTAATTCCCATCTTCTGTTGCCTGCAATGGATGAAAGACGATTGCTGTCTTTCTTCCATGACTGATGCTGCTATCATTACAAAAGGAAAAAAAAAGAGTCTGAGGTTGCACACCTTGTGTTCTTGTTAAGAATGTTGTGTTTTTAGAAACTTACAACATACTACTAGTTTTCCATTTTGTGCTTACACCCACAATCTCAACAGGATACATTTTTATAAGAAACCTTGTTTTTATCTGTATATTCTATTCCTCTCTTAAAAATCAAATAAATTGCATTAATGTAATCTTCTTGTGACCTTTTATTACCAGGATTCCTAATCAACTGTCTCAGCTGATTAATCTGTCTCTATTTAATATAAATTACTCTTCAAACTTTCTTCCTAAATTTTCTATTTAATTTGCAATTAGGTCTAAAGCATTTGAGAATATCACTAATTTTTTAATTCCCTAAGCTAGAGGCCAGGCTTAACTGAATACAAATGACAGCTCATTTTTCTCAGATTACAGGAAAGGTCCTGCAGTTTCCTGGTGCGTAAACATGTTTCTGGTCATATTTGCATGCTCTTTCTGTGCATCTTATTAATCTACCTACAACTGAAGAACAGATAATGCTGTCTTTTCTAAAACAAAAAGACAGCAACAATGCTGAAACTACCAGTTCAATAAAAGACCATAACTCAACTACACATGACTTATAAGAATCAATTTATGTATCTTTACCTAAAAATCACATTGATGTCTGTAAAGAGAGGCATCAATAACATAGAAGAAGCATAAAAGTCAATACCAAACTCTGGGATTAAAGGTAGTATTTCAGTTGTCAGATGTGAAAATCTCAATTTAACCTCTCTTTTGAAATCCTTTCAGGAATTCCTCTATCCATTACTATTACTTGATTTTATCCAGTCAACTATTGCTATAGCTAGATAGTAGATATGAAGAGTTTTATTAAAGAGGTTGCAAAAACAGAGCTATAATTTCATCAAAATCCTGGACTAGTGCATACACTAAACATGGATATACTCGTACTTATGGCAGAAAACCACGGGCTTATGGGAAAGAGCCACACTTATCTCCCATAGTAAACACAGAAAAGTTCATATGAGCATTAGGTGATTAGGTGAATTCATGTCTATTTAACAAAGCACTACCAACACTATTTCCATTCCCAGTGAAGAAGGAAATTGTGGGATATGTGTAATAGGAATTTAAGCACATTGACTTTAATTAGTTTGGTTTAAAGGGCCAATCATGGTGGAAAAGTTGCAAGACCTCAAGCCTTTACTTCATGCTTCACCTTAAGAATGCAAATCATTCCCAATCAGACCAAAAGCCTATCTAATGCAGAATTAAATTCCCATAGTGCCTGACAAGATGCCTATGGAAAACCCACATGGGAATGATATCCCTCTTCCACTGTCATTTTCGGTCAAGTATTTTTTTCTGAAAGATGTTGCCTCTTTGATTTGGGAGATAATGTATGACCACCTTATATATACCCTACATGTGTTGGTCATGTCCTATAAAGGAAAATATTTCAAAACATTCTAACAAGTTCTAAGAAAGAACAAGAAGATTACAGAAACTTATCTTTTCTGGTTTTTGTCCTTCTTCTGTAATAATTAAAGGGAAGCTATTATTTCCTGGGATACTGTTTTTGCACTGTTTCCACTGAAGAGTAATAATCAATAAATTAAAATAAAAGAGGTATATTTATATACAGATATTGTCAGATTCTATTTTCTATGAGCAATTATTAACATGCTAATGATACTTGTGGACAAATGTTTGAAAATTAGCAATTAGGCCTTTTGGTTAAATGCAAATAGCTACTAGTGTGCCATCCAAATGTTTTCACTTACATCAGTCCTTACTACTGACTGTGCCATTGACTAGGACTCATTGGAATTGTAGGACAAACTAAATGGAAGGCCAAAAATTTCCCACCCTTGAAATAGGCAGAGCTGTAAACTTGATTATGTTACAGTGGCCCTATTTAGAAACATTATTAACATGCTCAGAAGTACCACTGAAATGTTCATGTGGGGTTGTCTGATCCAGCCCACAGACACAGTCATCAAATCTGTAATAAATATAATTATCTACAAGCAAGACCAAACTGAGCATGTTTTATTGCTATTATTCTCAGCATTCATTCTGAAATACATGCACGCAATTCTAGTTAAAATGCATCCCAATCCCATTTAAGCCATATGTGACTTCATTGCTGAATACAATGAAATAGCCAACATGATCCCTTTAACAGATAACAGGTCATAATATGTGGAAAGAGACAATTAAAGAAGCAGTAATTTTCATGTTCCCATTCATATCCTGGAGAACAATTGACAAGTGCATCCAGATTCCTCTCACTTCATTTAATATTTGCCTTTAAAAATGGTTTAAATAAAAAACCCACAAGAGAGCTGTGCTCTCTAAATTAGTTTCCTTTTCCTAAGCAAAATGACATTTCCTATCTTACCTTTTGATCAGAGTGTCAAAGGAAATGATCCTTAGAAATGCCTAATGATTGACATCAGGAGGTCTTTTTCCCCCTTCAAGGCAAGCTTTGCTATGTAGTGATTGTATTAAAAATATTATGCTTCACTTGGTTCCTTTGATATTCCTAAAGAAGATGGAACATAATTCCCTCCATGGAAAATGCGTACAGCTGCTGTTAATGAAACAAAATAGTTATCCTACACATTTCGTACTATCTCAGATCAGCTGCTTAGGATTTATGCTACAGCTACCGAGAGCAAGAAGAAAGCAGATAGCCTGAAATTGAAATTATAAATGGTAATTGTTAAATATCTTATATGGATCAGGGATATGAGAAACCCGTAGTTTCAGTTTTGCAGGTATTTCTGCCTTCTTGCACAGTAGCGCAGCAGCATCAGGGCCGCTTATCTAAAGAACCTGGTGTGCAATTTTCCTTGCTGAATGTACACACAGCTTCATTGTTCCTTGTAGCACCATTTCAAAGTCCAGACAACAGAGTAGGATATTCAGGTGCTAACTTGAATAATCATGGTGCATCAGAGGAACAAGTGGGTTCATTCTGTGTGCAGCAGCTTTTTGTGACAGCTTTTATGGCGTCATCTTTGGTCATCTGAGCGCTTAACATAAGACGAAGCCTGCTGGATCAGACTAAAGGCCCTGCCCATTTCCCCCAGTGCTCTATTTTCTGGAAGGCTCATAAGGATGGCCTGAAAGCAGCTTTTCCAATGTTGTCTCTTAGATCTCATTTTGTCTGAGAGAACTCCCTCTGAACATGGAGTTCCATCAGTTATCATGATAGGGAAGCCAAATAGATTATTTCACCATGGAGAGAACAGAGGTGGTGCCATCCAGACAACCTTCACAACAGAAGTTCAGGGATTCACAAAGGAGAATGAATAGAGGGCCCCCATCAGCAGTATGACTGACTGACTGAAGATTGCTTACTACCATGGTCAAAAATCAAAACGTTTTCCCCAACTGCACTCTACCCAGACGCTGTGTTCTGCATCTGAGGCCTTCCTCCAACTTCCACCTCCAAGGGAAGCCCAGAAAGGGCAACAAGAAGAAAGGCCTTTTATTTTATTTATTTATTTTATTTTTTTATTAGATTTGTATCCTGCCCATTAGCCAAACGGCTCTTCAGTGGTGCTTCTCACCCACGACTGTGAATGCTCTCTATGCTTAGGCCTGCCTGGTACCAACATTGCCATCTTTTCAGGGTCAGGTTAAAACTTCTCTCAGTTCCCAGACATTACATGCCATATGGCGAACTTATGCCCGCTGTTTTAACTAGGTCTAGTTTTTAATGAAAAAGTTTTAGATGTTACACTATTTTGTATTTTTGTAAATTTAGTTTTCACCTGTTTAAAATTTTCATACTGGAATTTTATACTGTGTTCTATTGTACTTGCATTTTTATTGCATCTTTTGTATGTGATTAATTGTTGTGAACTGTCCAGAGTGCTTCAGCTGTTGGGGAGGATAGAAATTACATCCATCAATGAATGTACCTAAATGTAGGACTATCCTATATGAATTTGTCTAATCACACTTCAAAGTCATCAGCTTCCTTCTCTTCTGAGGTGGTTCCATCTTGTTGAGCCAGTTGCAATAGTGACACAAGAATGTAAAATGAAACAGTGAATGGCAACTTTTAATGTTTTTCGAAACTTTTGCCCAGTGAAGGAGCAGGACACTCCTTCCCTTTTCTTCTCTAGCAGGCTCAGAGGAAACTTTAGAAGCAGGTCCTTTATTAAAACTGCACATGTTACAGAACAGTATAAATCAAAGTAGCTTTCTCCTGGAGAGGTGGGGAAGCATCTGACCCTATGATGAGCTAAATCAAAAATGAAATGTCCTCTCCTTGCTTCCTTCAAAAAAGCTTCTGACTCCACCTTTCAGTTGGCTCTTGCTGCTTGAGGGTTAAGTAGTAGGAATACTGGACACTGAATAATTGCTCTGTTTGCTTCACCTGTTATCTCCTGACTGGGCCAAGGAACTCTTTCCCTGTTGGTTACCATCCTGCTCTGAAACATCTCCATCCTTTTCCAAGATGGGCTGACTCTGCCTGAAAATTCTTACTAGGCATCCTTGAACCTTCAAGGCCATCTGTCCACCTCTGCTCCTGCTCCTCATCCTCATCATCTCACAAATCTGTCTGAGCTGTCTGTGATAGGTGGGAGCTAGGCCCTTCCTTTACAGCCTGCACCAGGTCAATTCACATATAAGAGATCAATTTATCAGGATTTACCTGGTTCATGCCTTCTAGTCTGAATACAATATCAAACACAATCTGCATTTGAGATTTCTACATTTATGAGCCCGCAATCTGATTTTCAGAACAAACAGGTCAACTGCATTTGACCACATGCATACGTTGGAAAAATGTGAATGAAAAATATATGTAATTTTGAGAAAAGTACACACGTGTTCTTTAATGGAAGAAGAATGTGTGCATATTAAACACAGGTACATTTGGAAAAAGTATGGACAAATTCTCATGGAAAAAGAAAAAGCAAAGGGCACAATCTGATAGAGATATGAGACAGAACAAGGTTTGAAGTAGAATTGGGAGAATTTCAATAAGCTCGTATTTTGTGAGCACAGATATCCCTGGCCATAACTCTGATATCCTTGACCCCTTGCTTTGCATCCTTTTTGCTCCTTCTTTTATCTTTAGAATGTTTTTGTCAAGCACTGATCCCAAAATCAATGGTATTGTCCTGGGTGGAAACTGAAATGTATGGATGAGTGAGCTTGTTTTTAGTATACTTGGATACAAAGAACTTAAGATTAAAACAAAAAAATGAATATAAGAGTTTGCAAAAAAGAGTTATTTTGCCATCCAAGCCCAAGACTTTGAAAGCTTAGCTCTTACAAGGCTGGGTGTGAATTCCTGTGAAATCAGCAGGTAGGGCTGCTTCCTCTTTTTCTCTGACTGGCTCTTCATCTTTGGAATTACATGGCCCAACATTCTAGAAATGGCTTCCCCTACTGAATGTTGTTGGGTGGATGGATAACCATTCTTTTCAGTTCATTTCCTGATAAGGATGTACTCAATTTTACTAGGTTTTGCATATTCAGCGAAAATAGAATAGCCAAACAAGCTAGCACTAGGTTATGGGAAACTAAAACAGTTTTTCTGCATCCTTTAAGGTCTCACTAGGCACAACACAGTTTGGGAAAATAAATATACACTAACTTTTTCAGACATGTTGTCTTTTTATACTCAGCAAGCTAAACATGCTATAAACAGCCATTCACCTCAGTCTGGTTTAAACACCCTTTTATTATTCTTTCATTTTAGTTTGTAAACATTTGCTAATGACACATTAAGGCTTCTGGGCTCATTAAAAACCAAGCCATACACTCAGTGGTAATGCATGCAACTTTAAATATTACATTATGCCATTACTATTTTAAAAGCCAAGGTCCAATTAGCAGTACAGTTAACAGCTGTCTTTGAAAGGAAAAATGAAATTTGCCAAGTTTAGTGAACCCCCAAGTACCTTTTCCTTCCAACATCCCTGAGATGAGGACATCAATAGTTAAACACTGAAAACTAGTGGCAAGAAACTGGTAGCAGTGGGGGATTCTTAACAAAATGTCTTTTTAGAAGAAACATGATGTCATGCAGATAGAGAAAGGAAAAGAAAGAGAAAAAGCACAAGATAAATTAGAAACACCTGCAGCATATCTAAATGGAAAGACATAAACATAAGAGCATGAGTGTGTGTGAGACAGGAAGAAGAAGAATCTTAAAGTTGTAAAGAAAATCCTTTAAAATAGAGCCTTGTTGTTATCCTTTTTCCTGGTGAACCAAATAACAAACCAAAGTGCATGAAGCATCTTTGCTTTGTTTCCACCACTCCTTCCACTTGCCTCCCTCCCCAACCAGAATCTAAATGTTGCTGACTTTACAAAAAAAAAAGAAGTTCTCTCTAGAGATTCCTTCAGCTGTATGTATTTTAGATTAGGATGATGGATTGTGATTTATTGTATACTAAACAGCCCTTCCCAAGTGCTGTTGTGTTTCTTCAAAGGTTAAACAGCATTCAATATGGGCTTCGGTAGAAATGTTTACAGTGCAGGGGGAGGGGGCAAGAGAACTTGCTGCCATCCATTTACTGTCAAGTCTGAGCAAGCCTTAAAGCATCAAGACAGCAGTTTGGGGAGTCTGTTCCCACAAGCTGGATAACAAAGTGCAGATGTGAATTGATATTCAGAGCATGTTTCATAATTCTACAGCCCCCAAATTGTTGCTGCTATAGACAAAAGGAGTATGAATTTATTGCACTGAGCATTTAAAATGTATTAGGGTATTACCAGCGATGTTTAGCATTGTAATGTTTGGCATTCACTTGGCATATACCTTTAATTTTGACAGGGAAAAACAATCCATTAAAAAAGATAAAGTAAAAGTAAACGAGGAATGCTGAATTGTATTTTATCAGCTGTTTGGCAAGATAATTTATTAGCAGTGTTTTGCGATGCCATCTTTTTATTCATTCAGGTTACAGAATGAATGAAAACAAAAGACCAGAGACAGATGGATGGAGAGACGACAGCGTCAGTCAAAATATTTTTATCAAATGAAACACTGACAGTATCTAGAGGAAAAGAGATTTGCTGGTACAATTGTCATAACAATTTCAACCTGGGTGACTTTTACTTGACTGGTGCCATCCACAGATTCCCTTATGTTTTATTTCTAAAAATTCTTTTTGACACAGTTGACATATCATGTCCTCTGAGTTTCACCCACATGTTCAAAAATCAAGAAAATAGTCCCTTCCATAAAATTTTAATGCATGGGATTCTTGTCTGTGACCTTACTGGACCGACCTGATTAAGGGAAGGTTTAATTGCCTTTTGCTTGTTTGGAGACAACTCTAAATGTTTAATATACTGATATTAATTAGTAAATCACCAAGCAGAATGTTTAGACTACAGTGCTGCTTCTTAGGTGTGATTAGTGCTGTAATTGAGGGTATTATATTTATTATATTTGATTTAACTTATATTTGAAAGCCAGGATTCAGAGAAGTTCTCCCAAATATTCCTCAGACATATCCATTTGCTCTGTCTCTCATTCAAGAAATTCTATCGCCTCTATCATAACCCTCAAATTGTTCTTAAATCTTTCCCAGTTGGAAAGCTTGTACTGTTCAAGAAATCCAAAGAAGAAAGGAAGGAAGGAAAGCAGGGAAAAGCAACATATGCTTTTGTTACCGTCTCTAGTATAAAAGTGATTGTGTCCAGTCTGAACACTGCTTGTTGAAATAAAGTAAATAACTAAATAGTTATTTGGAGTATCTGGAGTAGTTCTGGAAACAGACCTGCTGCACATGCAGAATGTATGTACAGTATGTATTCCTGGAATCAAGGTATATTGGATCCAGGGTGTTCAGGAAATCTGTAATTCATTGCAGAAATGTAGAGGTGTAGGAAAGAGAAGACAGAGTGGGAGAAGCTGAAGAGAGGTTAAAACACACACACACACAAGCCCTCTACAAATGCTTCTAGGGTAAAGGGAAGGAAAAAAGACATTGTATTCCATTCCCAGCCTACAGACACCCATGCCAGCCTCCCACTCCATGTATAACTCAAGGATGCTCAGATTCAAGGATGAATTGTCAATGCCAAAGTAGAATTCTCCTGAACATGGTAGGCAGTAGCAGTCATTTCCTCTTCCCTTCTCTTGAAAGTACCAGGTGCGGCTCTGCCATGCAGCAAGTCAAGAGGCATCCTGTTTGGGTGGCATGATGAGGAAAGGTGGGAGGATAGATGAAGACAAGCCTATTCTAAGATCATTCTAAGATATTCTGGTTACTTTTAGTAAGCAGTTACATTTCTGATATGACATACAGAAGAGATATTTGCCCTGGAATTTAAGTTAAAGAATCAGGAAGCGGTGTACTGCAATGGTTAGAATGTGAGGGGTGGGGAGCTTATTTTTACACCATCCATGAAGTTCCTCAAATAATTCCAAACAAAGTTGTATCTCTCAATCTATGTTATTTCACAGGGCCATTGTGAAGACAGCATGAGACAGGCCCAAATGGCTCCATCTGTTGGTGGAGAACCAGAACTTGCAGTTGCAGCATCCTTAATCTACCTGGATGCCCTGAGGGAAGGGATTTATAAGAACTAGCTCTTGCCTTCAGAAGCTACCTGAGTTGTTACTCCTGTTCCTGCCTTGGTTCTAAGTACCCCCTCCTGTTTGTGTGGCTTCATTGGTTATTGAGTCATGGCCTATCTTGACTATGTTATCATATAGAGGTCGGTACTTTGACTTGAGTCTCTGTTACTCTTGGCTCCAATTTGGGATTATTGGATTTAGTTAGAATTAACATTTAGATGTTGGTTTAGTTTTTCGTGTCCTGGTGCCTCTGCCTGTTATTGTGAATCATGAATTGGTATCAAGTCAACATTTAGAATTCTTCCGAAGTATTCCTAGCACTAGCAAACCAAAGGCATAGTCCAGCTAGTCCATCTTTCTTTCTAATATTCTATGGTAGGAAAAAAATGCAAAGGAAGTAGTGGGACAATATGGAAGGGTTACAGATAGAAGATGTCATCTGGACCTGTTGTAAAATTTCATAAATGATTGCATAATAATCATTTATTATTATTGCATCCTTAACTGTGCACAAATGGCCCCTTGAAATTTCAGTTCTATTTGTGAACTGAGAAGATTCTGTAAAATAGCCAATTATCATGGGAAGGGGCTTATGAAAAGAAATCCTCTGAACTTTTCTGGGGGGAAATTCTGAGAAATTTGGCTCAACCCTAGCTGTCTTTTTCAGGATTCAGTACCCTCACCAGGGTATTCTGAACATTTCTCAAATTTCTGAGAGTGATTGTGGGTAAATATCATTTCTAATGTAGAATTTTATAATGCAACTATTTGCCCTGTAACAGGAAAACATTATATTCAGCTCCAGGGAAGTGTTGAAACTAGTGCTGTGCCAAAATTTGTCACTGAATTTCCTGAAAGTTTTCTTTCTCTGTGAGGAGGGTTCCACATTTCTGCCTCCTTCTCAGGACAGTTTATGCTTCTTGCTTGGAATTCAAACTAACTAATACTTAACAGATGGTAAAAGTGCTCCCTTCAAGTAATTTTGCTTTTATTCACTTTTATTTAAGTCATCTAAAGAAAACTAATTTATCCAAGTATTTAAGCAATCTCTTTAAAAGGGAAGAAGAGCTCTTTCATAAGTGGAGCTGGGTGAAGCCGGGGGTCAGACTAGATGGCCAGGGAAGCCCCTTCTGACTCACTCTGTTTCGATGTTTCATTCAGCTGAAATGTTAAAACCTCTAAAAGCACATCTCCTACCCAAATGAAATAGCATTTCTATTACACTCAGCTTGTATCTGCTGGATTAAAATCACACTTGTTTCCACTGGTGTCTGCATCTATCATGAAAATCTCCAGTCTGGTGTATTTAAAGCAACATGCTTTAATATTTATCACATTTTGTCACTGGGGACCCAAACAGTGTTCTCCTTTCCTTCAATAGCTCCTTCAACTGACTTCTGGCAGGCAGTGAGGGAAAAAATCCCTGGATGATACATAAATGGTCAGTTGAGCATTTAAGCGTGAATTGAAACAACTTTTAAACAACACACATTGGAGGATGGAATGCAGTCTTAGACTCCAAGACAGTGTGTTTGTGTGCATGGGTGTGCTGACATACTCATGCTAAATGAAAAGCAGTTTGCCCCTACTTCAATTAGCAGACAGCTCAGCGGGACTAGCAGCTCTGCAAGAATGATTGCTCTTATGAAAATCAGTCCAACTGAACAACTTTTAAACACAATCCAGAATGAACACCTTTCAGGCAAAGTGCAATCTCATTTATCATCATGGCCTAGGTGATTCTAGTCTATTATGGTGTCCTCGGGCTCAGTTCAATGAGAACAAATGGGCACGGAAAGGGAGGCTAAAGGCACAGCCTAAACCTTACTGTGTTACACTCACTTTTGTTGCAGAGTATATCTCTTAAGGGCACACATTACAGGAAAGTAGATTTTGGTTTAATATTAGGAGAAACATCTTCAAATCGGAGCAATTTCTCAATTTAATGCTTTGACAAGAACAAAGCAGCAGAAACTCAGGGATGGGATGAAGGCAGAAGTACCCCACCCCCACCAGGCCAAAATCCAGTCCGTCAGTTCTCCAGATGGCCTTCCCCTTCCCCTGCGACATCTCGCTTTCTTCTGATCATTGATCATCTGCTGGTGTTCTTATTTTGTGCAGTTCCCCATTCTAAGAAGACTGAAATAACTCTCCCATCTCCTAGTGGGTCAACAGTTCAGCTGCCCTTTGCAACCCTTGCATTTCTCTCTGAAAGAGGCAGCCATTTTTTCTGCTTCCATTGGGATGTTGAGAAGTTTGGAGATACTTCTCAGGTGTGATTTTCAATGCTTACCTTAATTTCAGGAGGTGACCGAGAGGTGTAAGTACTTCTTCACCATTTTACCCTTGTTCTGAACTTGCAGATTCTGCAGCTACTTGTACTTCTTTCAAAGTGTTCTAGTAGAGGGCATAGCCAGGATTCCTTCCTTTGGAATGTCCCAGTACTGCTTTCTGCTTCAGCATCTGAAAGCAGAGAAAAGCAATTATGGTCTTGGTTTGTTGTTATTAAATGTCCTTTTAGCAGCAAGAGGAAGAGGAAGAGATTCTCCTGATGAATCTTATGGAAGCTAAGCAGATATAGCAGTTGAAATTAGCTATTACAAAGTATCTAATTTCCATAAAAATGTACATAGCTGCTATGCAGATAACAATATCATTGGGAACTCAATGCACATTGCCCTAATTTTCATGGAGGAAAGACAGGCTGTAAAACAATTTAGACTGTGCGCTTGGGGAAAAATGCATTTCAGCACAGTTGCATTGATGCTACCAGGAAATCTCCAGTACAGTTGCTCTAAGGACTGGAAGTGCACCACCGTACTATCCCCAACCTGGATGCAGAGAAGCCTTGAAACTCAAAAGCAAATGATGTGTGTCATGAGCCATGTTGCCTCCCTCTGACAAACACAAGCCTCATTTGGCATAATACTCTTTCTTGTTTCTACATTTGAAACATCCATCCAAGTTTCTGAGCATGCACAAAACAGTTTGTGGACCCCAGTCTGGAGATTACTCCCCAAAGCTCCCTTTATGAGTCCTTCTGTGTCCCAACCCCAGAGGGGGCACACTGTGAAAATGGGCACCCTTCCGCTTCTCCCATGGGGCTTTCCTCTGGTGATGACAGTGAGTGACTTGGTCTACCTCTTCAAAGGGTGGGATTTCCCCATTAGAAAGACTTCCCATCTCAAGTCTCCTCCCTCAGACTGCATTTTCCCAGTACTTCTACAGCTGAGTTGACTGAGTTGACAACCAGCATGGGGAACCGTCATGGGATGTGTACACCTGGAGTTTGACAGGATGTACACACACAACTTACTGGCCTCTTCAAGCAGCTGCTGTATCCATGAAGAAAGATGGCAGGAGAGAAATCTCACCCCACTTGCAAGGCGCTCAGTAGTTTCCAGCTTTCTCTTGCTGTAGCTTTTCCCCACCACAGCTTTTTTTGGTTCAGTCTGTTCCCCTGAAATGTATCACATGTCTATGTGATTGAACAGTCAGGGATCTAGTTGGAAACAACCTGAGCCAACTTTTGAAAAAGGAGGTGACTCCACTTAACTATACCCATCCCTAAACCAGTAGGGTGAGTTTAACTCAGTCTATGTCAACTAGGGATGGGCAGATCAGCAAAACTTGAGTTCACTTGAATGTTTCTGAATTCCATGTCAGAGTTCATTCCAGCTTGTACATATCAGATTGAGAACTTTTGTTTTTGTTTTGTTTCTGCTTTTCATGGTTTTCACATTTACAAATGCACCCAGCGCAGCACACGCCTTTGTAATTCCTTTCCTATCAATTAAAGTGCATTTGTGTGCATTTTGCAAAAGCACACATTTTCTGCAATCTCATTGCAAGTTCAGAAATGTATGGACTTTGATCACAGATGGCATCCAAATGTTACTTTGGATGGAAAAGCATAAACTGCATAAATCTCGATCAAAATAAACTGAAACACATGCCCCATGTATTCCTAGTGCCAGCCAAAAATATTTTGCTGCCTGAAGGAGAAGCTAAATGGTAACCTTGCACTGGCTAGGACCAACTCTTTGAAAGTCTCACCGTGCCATTTAGACCCTAGTCCCCGTTTCTTCTGCATTGTAGAGAGATGAGGGCAGCTTTCTTAAGTTACAGCCCTCTCAGACAGAGCCTTCAGATTCAGAGGGGGCAGCAGAGGGGGCAGATGAGTTTGCCATTTCCAGTTTACAGGGTGAAAATTCTCAAACGGAGTGTGAGAACCAGCCAACCTTGGAAAAGGGGGCAGGGAAGACATTTCAGGACTGTGGGAATTGGAAACTGAGGGGAAGTTCCTTGACCCTGTAAGGCAACAGGCACAGTGAGCTGACCAATTAAGGAATGTCCTAAGTTGCCACCATCTGGCCTTCAGGCACCAGGAGTCACCATGAGGATAGAATCAACATCTTTCCTGAAAGGGTTGGAAGGAAGAGGAGATGTTTCAGCTTGGATTCAGGTCTTCACATGCTTCTCCCACATCTCAAAGAGAACACTATGCTGTTTTGTAGCCTCTAAAGGTCTAATGCTTTGGCCACCTAACGAGAAGGAACAACTCACTGGAGAAGTCCCTGATGCTGGGATTAATTGAAGGCAATCTAGAAGGGGATGGCAGAGGTTGAGGTGGCTGGATGGGGTCACTGGGGAGGTGGGTGTCAGGTTCGGTGGATTCCAGGGGATAGTGCAGGACAGAAGAACCTGGAGAAATGTTGTCCAAGGGGTCCTGATGGGTTGGGCACGACTTTGCAACTAAACAAACAAAAGCTCTAATAAAGGACTGTTTCATATAAGTCTGCTGAAGAAGGAAAAGTGTGTCTGTGGTGGGGTGGGCATAGTGGGTCTGATCTAGATTGTAAAAGTTTCTCCCACCTCTATTCTAGGATCCTACTCAGTGTCATAGGTACTGTGTTTATTCCAGAATAAAAATGGGGAGATATAGCTGCTAGATTTTGATTTAAAATGATGCTCATTTGGCCTTAGGATAAGCAGCAAAATGAGCCATGACTAGGATTATACTATGTGCCATTCCCCTAACATTTTTAAATAAGAATGTCTGAACTAGGGTTGAATGGAGTGGCTATATACTGCTTTTGTACCACCTATATTTCTGTTCAAATGCACACCACCACTCCACAAGTAAGCTTCTTTCCATCCTCACAGAAAGATATGTCTGGTAGGGATGTGTGAGGAATCTATTTTATGTGGAAAATTCCCCGGATCCCCTGGGTTTGGCTTCCTAGGAGCCCAGAGTCTGAGCAGCTGGTTTGCTCAGGGTTTTCAGGGAACTCAAACCTCATGTGTTATGCAAGCCATGCCATTCTTCCACACACCCCACTGCCCACCACCAGCAGCATGTATGAAAAATGTTGACCACCGGGAATGGCAGCTGGGAAAGCTTGCCAGTTGGGCAACCAGGGGTCCGTGAGCATGTCTCAGCTTGCTTTGCAGGACTGGGCCAGGCATGAGGGGAAGGACTTGGATCCTGGAGGGGCAGATCCTGAAAGGGTTGATCCCAGCCCTAGTGCCAAAGTGTGTGTGTGTATTCCCAATGGGAAGAAACCCATCTTGAAGGAAATGGGAAATGCGCATTAGAGAAGAAAGATGGATAGAGTGAAAGGGCTGAATGGCCTTCAACCCATGTGTTCTTTTACCTTAAACACACTGCTTTTTTCTTAAATTAATTTAAATGCATGCTGCTTTGTATAGTAGTTTTTAAGTTGGGGGAAAGCACATGACAACATACCATACAGAGAAAAAAGTCATTTCTATTTTACCTGGACTCGCAATCCATTTGCAGTGATGCTGAAGCAGCCCTGTTCTTTCTTTTCTCCTTTTTTCCCTAAATCAAAATACTCCAGAGTGGCTTATTGGCAGGAAGGATGCTGCAAAGCTATGACATGTCTTTCAGAGGGGAAACAAAGAAAAGAAAACATGCCAAATGTGCCTTAGCAAAGGAGGCTTGCGTGTATTTCTAGAGAAGCCGTGTCAGGACTGGGAGCCAGCAAAAATCAAAAGCAGGCAATGAATGTGTGAGAAGAGCAGAGACCTCAAATAAAGAAGGTGCCCACCAAGGGAACATATAGCAGGCTGCTGGAAGCAATTTCTGTTAGTGAATTCGAAATCAGGTTTCTTTTGTATTGATGTATCTACTTGCTGGAGCTTAAAGTCACCTTGCTAAATAAGCATAAAGATAAGGTCACAAAATTGTCGGGTTGAAGGACCAGAAGTCCTTCTAATCCTGGCAGTGCCAAAACAGTGCCCATGGGTACCGAGGCATCCTTAGACATCTGCCAAGGTCCCATGCCCCTTCTAGTTACTTAAAAAAAAGTTGTTAAACTTTAATTGTTGTTATTTTAATTAACTTTAGAATTAACTGAGGAGAAGGGCTTCTCCAACTTCCAGTCCCTGACCCCCTCCTTTTCATTCCCCACAATTCCTCTGTGCGCCATGAGGAAAACCAAAGAATGGGGCAGGAGACAATCTGCTGCTTTTCAGCCAGCCAACTGAAAGGGGAAGGGAAAAGGGAAAGGAAATACAAAAGCTGTTGCTAGATCATCTTGGCTGGCTGAATGGTGAAGAAGGGGGTGCTGCGGGGTAAATGATGGATGGGTAGATGAGTGGATGAGGAAGGATAACAAGGGGGTTACAAAAGCCAGGAGGCAACCAGTGTGCCTAGCTGAGGAAGTCTGAAGAGCAAGCTGGGAGAAGCTTTCAAGCACTTTGGAGTGGTGTGTGCATGACTATAGAATGAATGAATGAATGAATGAATGACTGAGATGTAGTTGCATGTCTGTAAATTGTGTTTTGTTTTTGTTTTTTTAGGACTGTGATCTTAACAGGCTATAACATGATGCATCCTTGTTTTGGAAAAGTGGTGTATGAGCCTGTGTGTATGTTTTGGGGTAAAATGTTTTGGAGAATGATCTTCTATGTCTGCAGTAATTAAAGGAAATTTGTTTGCCTTTCTATGAAATGCATGGGGTTTTTTGTTCATTTTAAAGAAAGTTTTAGGTTCAAAGGCATAATTTTGTCCTAGAAACATGGTTTCCTGTATCCATGCATTTGATGTTCCAGTGATTCCTGAGATGTTTTCATTACAGTATTAAAGGTGCTAGAAAGGGACAGGAGAAGGAAAAGGAGGAGGAAGAGGCCTTAAAGATAGTCCTCCAATAATGTTTCTTTGTCTTGGACACTGCCAGGTAAGTGGAAGAGGACGGAAACATCCAAGGCATGAAAAAGCATTGATGCCCTCCTAATTGCGATCTTAATAAATCTAATTATAGCATTCCTAATATTGTAATCCAGGGTAACTAATTTTATGAAGCTCATTGGTAAATCAACTCAAGGGGAGTTTGCTAGCTCACCCATTTTTCATGTATTGAATTGACAGAACAAGAAGGGCTAGAAATATTAGGTGGGATAAAAACTCATTAATAAATCAAGAAAGCTATTCATTCAAATTACTGAAAAGCTGATTTTCAGAGTGAGCCCTGACAAGACAGCTTATAATATCAATTTAAAATAGTACAATATGAACAGATCATGTATAATGAATAAGCACAACAGAGAACAACTAAAAAATTAACACAGCATTAAAGAACCAGAAGAGGCAGTCAAAAGCCTGGTATAACAAAAAGCATCCTTAAGCCCTACTTAAAGGAGGGCAAACCACATCAAACTTGCCAGGGGAGGAATTTCCAAAGATGCCGGGGCTGCCAGTGGGAAGATCCTGGAGGCATTCTCTGGCAAAATTATCTTCTTACAGGCAGGCCAGGAAACAGGGCTCCCAAGGTTGATTTTCAGTTCACGCTTCAGGTGCAAATGAGTATTCAAATAAACTCTTCCAAAACTGTTAAGGGTTTTAAAGGCTCAAAGTGGCATACTGCATTATGTCTAGATGCAAACAGGAAACCAAAGCAAGAATGACTGTTATACACTCAGACTGCCAAGAGCAGCTCCACATTATGAATCATATGAAGATTTTGGATTTTCCACAGAGGCAGTTCTGTATGCATTAAAGTAGCCTGGTATGGAGCTGGTGCATGGATCACTGTAGCTAGATCTGTTTCTTCCAGATAGAGTTGCAGCCAGTAAACCAGATGAAGCTGGGAAATGGCACCTTTGGCTACTGATGCTATCCACACTTCCATTAACAGTGCCAGGCTCAGAAGAACCTGCCAAGCTCTTGACATGGTTTTTCGAAGAGCATAACCTAGTTCTGTGCCAAATCGGTTTCATATCATCATGATTTTTTCTCCCTTTGAAGGAAGCTTTCCCCCCTTGCTTCTCTCGCAAGGAGAGGGGGGAAAAATCAAGCAACCTTCTCTTTCTGGAGCATCAGGTTTTCTCCTTACCTTGTTAAATGTAGGACATACCTAAGGCAGTTTTTTCTATGATGGTGATAAGGATTTCTTTAGAAATGTCCTGTGCAGTGTTCTGACCATGATGACTTGGTCCAATCAAGGCACCCTACTTTAAGTTCAAGGATTCTTAGGAAGATTGTGACAAGGATTATGTGTAGTTTATGGAATACAGTGCTGACCAATTCACATAGATGATCAATAAACAAGCAAAAGAGAGTTTACACTCCCCGTGTGTGGCCTACCAGTTTCCTCAAGGATGCTCCTGCAGGATTCAAAAGATACCTGGGAATACCTGCCTCAATTCCTCCACCAAGGTTTGAGAAAGAAAGATCACACCTCCTGACAGAAATGTTATATGGCTCTTCTTTTCCATTATTGCAGTCTGTTGGGACCTACAGAGGCAGTCTCCCATTTCTGCCTGCCTGCCTGCCTGCCTGCCTGCCTGCCTGCATATCTATCTATCTATCTACCTACCTACCTACCTACCTACCTGATTTATATCCTGCCTTTTTCCTACAAAGGGTTCAAGGCAGCTTACATCATTCTCCTCCTCCATCTTATCCCCAGAACAACAACCCTGTGAGGTAGGTTGGGCTGAGAGTCTGAGTCCCAGTCCCATGCTCTTAACCACTACACTACACTGGCTCTCACACACTTCCTGGGAATACAGCTGTTTTCATAAGGTACACAGCTTCATGCTCACTGCAAAGGCACAACCTATCTATAGAATGACTGAGGAAGGCAGCATCAAGGCCGTTATCTCTGATGCTCTTCTTAACGGGCTGAAGGCTCATATGAGGTCTTGGCATGCTTTCATTAAAACATTTTGGCTTTCGGACACTGGGAAAGCTTGCCACACTACCTCTTGAACTTCAATAATGTCTTCTCCATTCTTCCAGTAGAGCCTCATAGGTACTTTCAGCCTCACAATACATTCAATACTTAGAGGCGAGAGTGCTGAGAAGAGGTATTCAGGAATTCTTTCTTGGCTGCAAGACTCTTTGCAAGTCCTCCTGTCCTGCAGCAAGCAAGAACAAGGTTCTTCTTAAGCTCGAACTGCCCCATTAGTTCTTGCTCACAGCAGGACAGGTTTCTTTGCAGAGTCTGAAGCCTGGTAACTTTTCCTGAATGTCTCTAAGACATGGCAAAGCCACCTGGTCTCATGGGAGTTCAGGAAAAGCTGCCAGACTGGAGAGGCTTCTCTTTAAGGAGCATCATGCTGTGACAAAGGCATGGGCATTTGTAAAGAAAAAAAGATTCCTTTTTAAAATAAGTATA
Organism: Varanus komodoensis; assembly: GCF_004798865.1. NCBI lineage: Eukaryota > Metazoa > Chordata > Lepidosauria > Squamata > Varanidae > Varanus > Varanus komodoensis. The sequence continues at coordinate 4,448,939 of NW_025335409.1, forward strand.
GCTGCCTCCTACCCTTAAATAGTAAGCAGAAATCCTCATGCAGTTATCCAACATTTTTATCTCCCCACCTTCTTTTGACAGAGTTTTTGTCTTCCCAGCACGAACTGCCAAAAATTGAAAAATGGAAATATTCAGCACAGCACTACTGCTACTCCACCCAGGACTAGTCTGTCCAGATGGATAATCTTCCCAATAGACAATTCCACCTGCTTTGGAAAAAGTTCTCATTACCTCAGAACCACCTCCAGGCACCTGTTATGGGGTTTTATCCAATGTTAGTCCTACGTAGAGTACACTCATTAAAACGAATGGAACATAAATCAGCCTAACATTGGAGGAAACACATGGTTACTACTGTTAAATGGTTACAGCACCAAATCCCAATTTTCATTTACTTTTTAACATATAGCTATGTAGAATAAAAACCAAGAAGCAAAAGGAACAACGATGTTTGAAGCAATTAGGAAGCAAAGAAAACAAAACTCCACAACAGTGCAAACAAATACTTTCACTCTCTGTAGCAAGATGCTGAAAAGCAGGAGGCAGTTGGGAGCAGAGCAATGGGAATGATTAAAGGGCTGAAGGGACTTTCTTATAAGGAAAGATTAAAAGAATTAAATGCAATAATTTAGTGAAGCAATTACATTTGGGTGGAGGAAAAGACATAATAACTCAGAAATATCTGAAAGCTGTAAACACCAACAAGGGAGTGGAATGTTTTAGTCTGGTGGAAAAGAAACGGATTGCATTTAAAAAAAACCAGCAACAGCAACAACTGGCTATTGCTAATAAATCCATGGGATGGATTGAGGAACCTAGTAGTACAAAGATTACTGAAGATCTCTTAGTGAAACGATTAAAAGTAAGTATTGCACTAGACAGAAAAAATATAATGAATATAATAGAAATGCTTGAGTTCTTAGGAAATGAATAAATAAGTAATATGGCTACAATGAAACATAGAATTAGAAACACTTTAGAACTGCTTCTTTTAAAGCGTCAGTGCATAACTAAGAATGCACAAGAATTTCAGCTCACTTCATAAATCTTCTGAACATGTCCCACTCACAATCGCTAATGGAAAAAAGGCATTTTCCTCAAGAAAAGATCCACACATTCCCAAACTTGGACCATGATCAGAAAATTTTATTTATTTTATTTATTTATTTAAAGTTTTTATATGCCGTCCCCATTGCTACGCAGCCTCGGGACGGCTCACAACAGGCTGGGAGAGAGTGCTGAGAGGCCAGGGGACTGGCGAAGGCAAGGTAGGAGCTAGGCAAGGGGGCAGAGGGCCAGGAGCAGCGGAGACGAAGGGGGCAGGGCCAGAGAGGCTAGAGGGGCCAGGAGGAAGCCGACAGGTGGGGCCACCGGCCTGAGGGACTGATAAGGCCACGCTCAGCCACTGCCAGCCCTTTTGGCTCTGGCCTCTTGGCAGGGCAGCAGAGCAGCAGAGGCACCAGCTGGGAGAGAGGGCTGAGTGGCCGGGGGACTGGCAAAGGCAAAGGAGGAGCTGGGCAGGGGAGCAGAGGGCCAGGAGCAGCAGAGAGGTTTGATTGTTTGTTTGTTTGTTTTGTTTGTGCTGTGCTGTGCTTTGCTTTGTTTTTCTTCCAATTTAAATTTAAGTCTATTTTATCCTTATGTGTGTGTGCGAGCGGGTTTTTGTCTGGGAGAACTGGGCGAGTGAGAGCAACTGCAGGGCTAACAAGGCAGGGAACCAAGGTAAGATCTTGGAAGGGATACCGATGGCGGACCAGGAGATGGCCTTGGCGGGAGTCACGGGTGTTGCTGTCTGCTGCAAGAGGTGCAACATGTTCGCCCTTCTCCCCCAGGAGAGGCAGGGATACACTTGCCCTTGGTGACCCTTGGTGACCCTGCTAGAAGAGGAGGTGAGGTGCCTGAGGGCCGAGAGAGCTCTCCAGGCCCCCCCCCGAAGCAGCTCGCCTCTGGACAGAGGGTTGAGGGAGAGGCCATGGGAGGAACAGCTGCAGAAACATGGAGGTATGTCACCCACAGGAGGAGGAAGCCAGCACGGCCTCCTCCTTCTCCTGGCACCAATCTGGAGCTGGGAAACAGGTTCTCTCCACTTGGGGAGGCTGGGGCTGATGAGGCCTCGGGGGACCAGCAGGACCCCCAGCCTGGCACGTCAGGTGGCAAGGGGGCAGCTGCAGGAGAGGCGAGGGCCAGGGCACAGCTGCCCAGCAGCACCAGGAAGGTACAGCGGCGGGTGATTGTTGTTGGGGACTCCCTGCTGAGGGGCACTGAGGTGGCAGTGTGCTGCCCCAACCTGGAGACAAGGAAGGTTGGCTGCCTGCTGGGTGCACACATCCGGCATGTGAAGGACAGAGTGGAGCATCTTGTTCTCTCCGGGGGTCGCCAGCCGCTCCTGGTGATCCATGTGGGCACAAACAATGTGGCCAGGCAGGGTGTGGTTGGGACCACTAGGGACTTTGAGGCCTTGGGGAAGAAACTCAGGGAGCTGAAGGCCCAAGTGACCTTCTCGTCAATCTTACCTGTCTGGGGATTTGGGCCAGGAAGGGACAGGAGGGCCTCCAAGGTGAACGACTGGCTTAGGGTGTGGTGCCAGAAGGAAAGCTTCGGGTTCCTTGACTACGGCACTCATTTTCTTGCCAATGAACTTCTGGCAAGGGACGGGTTACACCTCACGAGGATGGGGAAAAGGTCCTTTGGAGATGCTCTAGCGAGCTTCGTCTGGAAGACTTTAAACTGAGCCGGGGGGGGAGGGTTCAGGCCCCCCAGTAACGTGTCTGCACTGGACAAGTGTGGGGGGAGGATCAGGGCTCTGGGAGCAGGGTTTTAGAGATACTGCAGGGACTGATAGGACTCCTACAGAGAGGGGCCAGGTATCAGGGAGGATGGGAGGAAGGAGGATGCTGGGAACTCCAAGGAAAGGAAGTGGTGGGAAGGAGTTGAGGTGCATGTACACCAATGCTAGGAGCATGGGTAATAAGCAGGAAGAGCTTGAAGCTCTCCTGGGAATAGGGGGGTATGATCTGGTGGGAATCACAGAAACTTGGTGGGATGAAAGGCAAGTCTGGAATGTGAACATAGAACGGTATCACCTTTTTAGAAAGGACAGGAAGGGAAAGAGAGGTGGGGGCGTGGCTTTATATGTCAGGGAAGGGATAGGATGCAGTGAGCTAGAATGCAGCACAGATGGGGATTCGGTAGAGGCAGTCGGGGTGAAACTTAGGGGTTTTGACAGGGAAAGAGACCTGACAGTGGGGGTATGTTATCGCCCTCCAGATCAACTTGAGACCCTGGATGATGTCCTGACAGGCCAGATTCTAAGGATATCTCAGGGGAGAGACACAGTAATTATGGGAGATTTCAATCTCCCGGATATTACTTGGGAGACTCATTCAGCGGTGACAGCCAGGTCACGTCACTTCCTAGAAGCTATAGAGGGAGGGTTTTTCACACAGAGGGTCCAAGAGGCAACAAGGGGGGAAACATCCTTGACTTGGTCTTGACCAATAGGTAGGAGCTGATAGATGAAGTACAGATTAGGGGAGCTCTGGATGCGAGTGATCACTCCATCCTTTGCTTTGAGATCAGGGAACTGGGGATGTGCAGCAGGTCGAGCACTAGAAGCTGGGACTTCAAGAGGGCCAACTTTCACCAACTGAAGGCCAGACTGGGGAAAGTCTCCTGGAATAGGTTACTGGAAGGTAAGCGAGTTGAGGAGGGGTGGATAGTACTCAAAAGGGAGGTTTTGGAGGTGCAAACCTTGACGATACCTCTAGTCAGTAAGGTGGGGAGGCGGAGGAGAGTGCTGCCATGGATGCGAAAGGAGGTGGTTAAAGGGATTAGACAAAAGAGGAACCTCAGTAGGAAATGGGTACTGGGGGAAATAGACAAAAGGGTAGACTGGGAGGAGGAGGCCCATTGCGGAAGGATTCTTCGCAAGGTTAAGGCTGATTATGAGCTGAAACTTGCCAAGAATATCAAGAGCAACAAAAAGAGCTTCTTTCAGCATGTAAATAGGAAGAGGAAGGGGAGACAAGTGGTGGGACCACTAAATAAGGAGGAAGGAGATCCAGTGACTGATATGAGGGAACAGGCACAGATGCTAAATGACTTTTTTGCCTACATGTTCTCCCCAAAGCAGGATGGGGGATATCCGCATAGGAGATTACATGAGGCTGGGGACTTAGGGGCATAGATTAGAGTCACCCCCCTTGAAGTCGAGGGGCTCCTCAGGGCATTGGACATTACAAAGGCGCCAGGGCCTGACAGGTTACACCCGAGAGTACTTAGAGAGTTGGCAGGGGTTCTCTCATGCACGCTGGCTTCCATTTTTGAGACCTCGTGGAGAATGGGTAAAGTTCCAGAGGACTGGAGGGTGGCATCAGTGGTCCCAATTTTCAAAAAGGGTAGTAGAAAGGACATGGGGAATTATAGACTGGTTACCCTTACGTCCATTGTAGGAAAAACAAAGGAAAGGATCAAAATAGAGAGAGATCTAGTGATGCTAGATAGGGAAGGGAGGCTGACAGCCACACAACACGGCTTCTGCAAAAACAGGGCCTGCCAGACAAACCTTGTGGAGTTCTATGACAAGGTTTCGAGATGGCTAGATGGAGGGGATGCAGTGGATGTGGTATACCTGGATTTCAGCAAGGCCTTTGACAAAGTGCCCCAGGATATCCTGGTGGAGAAACTGAGGAGTTTTGGGATACACCAAAGCTCTGTCCGGTGGATTAGGGCATGGTTGACTGACCGAAAGCAGAAGGTAAGCATTAGCAGGGAATCATCGGGATGGTGGCCAGTGACAAACGGGGTCCCCCAGGGCTCTGTCCTGGGGCTGATCCTGTTTAATCTTTTCATTAACAACATGGAAGAAGGGGTGAACAGTCTGCTGATCAAATTCGCAGACGACACTAAAACTGGAGCAGTGGCCACAACTGAGGAGCAGGTACTCCGGATCTAAAAGGATCTGGACAGACTATGGAAGTGGGCAGGAGACAACAGGATGGTGTTCAATGTGGATAAGTGCAAGGTCTTGCACTTGGGGCATAGGAATAGCTGTCATAAGTACAGGTTAGGTGACAAGTGGCTGGAGAGCAGCACTTGTGAAAGGGACCTCGGGGTACTGGTTGTCTGCAGGCTAAACATGAGTCAGCAGTGTGATGCGGTGGTCAAGAGGGTGAACACCATCCTTGGTTGCATAGCCAGAAGTGTGGCTTCTAGATCAAGAGAGGTATTACTACCACTCTACATGACTCTGGTGCGCCCGCAACTGGAGTATTGTGCTCAGTTTTGGGCCCCTCATTACAGAAAGGATATAGCTAGGTTGGAGTCAGTGCAGCGTAGGGCCACAAGGTTGGTGGCCGGTTTGCAGGGGATGCCGTATGAAGCGAGACTGAAGAAACTGGGTCTCTTCAGCCTGGAGAAGAGGAGACTCAGAGGGGATATGTTGGCGACATACAGGTATGTGAGGGGATGTCACATGGAGATGGGTAGAGACCTGTTCTCCCCTGCAGAGGAAGGCAGGACATGCTGCAATAGAGCAAAGCTCAGGGAGCCAAGGTTCCATTTGGATGCCAGGAAGCACTTCCTGACAGTCAGGACCCCGAGGGTGTGGAATGGGCTTCCATGAGAGGTCGTTGAGGCCTCATTGGTGCGGGTGTTCAAGGATAGGCTGGACGTCCACATGGTGGGCATGTCGTGAGCAGAGCCGGCTGGTGCTGGAGGTCAGACTAGATGGCCCGGGAGGCCCCTTCTAACTCACTCTGTTTCTATGTTTCTATGTAAAACAAATAGAATAACATTTGCAATTACAATTTACAATTAAATTTACAATTAAAACTTGGCTCTTGAAAATGCGCACTTTTCAGTACAGATTCATAGAAAGACAGAAATATCAAACTGTGCCCCCCTGGATGAATTGCACACTATGCAAACTTCTAAAAAATGGACGCTGCTCCTGCTTGGAACTTATACTGATGTCATTCAAACAAGAACAATAAAAACAGGTCACAAACTAGAACAGAAGTTGGATGTTCTGAGCTATAAAATGCAGTTCAGAGAATCCCAGGTTTACTCATTCCTCTATACAATTGTACGAATTACCCTGTAATCCCATGAGAGTTTATTCAGAAGTGCCCAGGGAAATGTGCAAAGGACTGCAGCCTCAGGAACACATAGCATTTGGTCTCTGGGCAAATCATAATTCAATGATTATGGGGGTGATCCAATATGGGGGAAGATTATGGGGGTGATCCAATACCCCCTTGACATTGTCTGTGTGAACATAGGATTCTTCAGATTCTGAGATCCAAGACTGGAAACAGAGATTCAGTGAAGAAAGGAGGACTATCTAGCAAAATGCAGAGTGAGAACAGATTGCTTTTCCTCCCAGTCTACACACAATTCAGAAGCTTGCAGGCATCTCAACTGGTTTGCATGCTAAGGTACTAAAGGGAAACTGCATGGTGTGTGAAGAAATAAAAGGTCCTAACACAACCTTATGCTTTCTCAGTGGTTTGGTTTCAAATCTTATCCACCCCAGCTGGCAGCCAAGGATCAAGAATGCTGCGAATTGTAGCCAAAATATCTGAAGGACATCTGGTTAGAAACCTGCTTCTCTTTTGCAACTGGTGCAGTGGAAACATGGAAGGTAATTCATATTTTGAGGAGTGAGTAATGTACAGGAATTATTCTTTATTGTGCATGGAGTTCTGATTGTGCCTGTGGCTTTAGAGGTTAATTGTGCTTCTTCCGGGGGCCAATTATCTGTTTGAAAATGCGCAGATAGGCCAGTTGACAAGCCCCCGGAAATATCTTAAGGTGAATTAGAGTAGCTTTGATAGAGTTACCAAAGCTAAACAGTCTCAGAGTCATTGAAGCAGAATTGCAGAATAGGGGTGACTGTACCATAAACCCCATAGTGCATTTGAATTCCTGAGGCACTTTCAGGCTGCTCTGGAAAGGTGTCCCACTCCAGGCTGCTTTGGGGGTCACATCTGTTGACATAGTTTGACTGGGTCCCTGGCAACTGTAGGGGCAGAAACTTATCCTCACTCCCTGTCGTGCTGTTTTCTTCCATTTTAATAATTTGCTCCTGCTTAGTATAATCATAGAACAGTTGGAACTGGCCAAGAAAGGTCCAACCCTCTGCGGCTGCAGGCCACCAATTTACACCATCCTACTCACATGACTACCTAGTTTCTTTCTGAATGTCTCTAGTGAGGGAGACCACAGCACCATTCTAGGCAACTGGTTCCGCTGTCATATTGCTCTAACAGTGAGGAAACTCTTCCTGATATCTAGCCTGAATCTGGGTTGTTGCAATTTGAATTATTCCATGTTATACACTCCAGTATCAACAAGAGATCTTGACCTTCCTCTTTGTGACAGCCCTTGAGGTACTTATAGAGTGATATTATGTTCCCCCTCAGTCTTCTCTTTTCAAGGCTGAACATAACCAGATCTCTCCGTTTTCTCCTCATAGGGAACTGTTTCCAAAGCCTGGATCATTTTTGTTGCCCTCCTCTGGACCCTTTCTTATTTTTCTGCATCTTTCTTAAATTTTGGTGCCCAGAAATGGACACAGTATTCTAGCTGAGGTCTGACTGGTAAGGATTATAGGGACGCCCTACTTCTCATGATTTGGAAGTAATACTTCTATTAATGTATCTCATTTGCCCTTTTTGTGGCTGTATCACATTGTTGACTCATATTTAGCCTGTTGTCAACAGTAATACCAATGTATTTTTCTTTTTTCAGTTCTGTTGAGCAACATATTTCCCATCTTGTATCACTTCATTTGGTTGTTTTTTCTAGGTGGAGGACTTGGCACCTGTATTGAATCTCATTCTGTTGCTTTCAGCCCAGCATTCAAGTTCATCAGGATCACCCTGGATCTTCATTCTTTCTTCTAGGGTGTTTGCTATTCTACCCATTTCCATATCGTCTGCAAATGTGATTATCTTTCCTTCTGCTTCCTTATCTAAATCATTAATAAAGATGTTGAAGAGCACTGGGCCTAGGACTGCATCCTGTGACACCCCACTGGTTACCTTTCTCCAGTTTGAGAAGGTGCTATTCGTGAACACTCTTTGTGTCCAATTTAGCAGCCACATTTTGGATCCACCTAATCATTTTTCTATCTAGTCCACTTTTTGCTAATTTGCTTATCAGGATGTTGTGGGGCACTATGTTGAAAGCTTCACTAAAGTCAAGGTAGATTATGCCCACACTGTTCCTTCTGTCCATTTGAGAGGTTACCCAGTCAAAAAATGAAAGTAAATTAAATTTATTCTTGATAAATCCATGCTGCCTTTTATTGATATTAGATTTTATTAATAACATCTATAACCTTTACTTATTAAGGTATTCATTGTATTCTGAATCTGAAAAAGAACTAATGCTTCTTGGTAATCCAGCGGGAGCCTGTGCAACTTGTAAATTGCACAGTCTCAGACTCCAAATGGTAGCATTTGAGGTTGGGGCAAGCCCAAAGGAGTCCATGTCCACATCCAGTGCTGGCTGCAGCTCTCCTTTGTGCAGCAGTGCCCACATTTTGGAGCACTCTTGCTTCAAATAATATCAGCATGTCCAGATAGAACTACTCAAGGTTTTGGCATTAAGTGCATTGTGCATGCAAAGTACAACACTGCTGCAGATCTACATAAATGCATACTGTTGCATGCAGTTTTGAATAAGGAGTTTGCTGCACAAGGAGACCAATTACACAAACAGTCCTGTGATATGCGACACTAATTCAGACTTTGCAAAAAGCATGCATGTACTTTTGTGGGTAAGCTTCTTAGCATACAATACAGCATGTGAGAAGGCAGAACTCATAGTGAACATAAAGGGATAGGCTTGTTCAGTGGAGGTCCATATTATTAACATGCAAAAGGTTCTAGTTTCCACCCTCTGATATCTCTAGATATGGCTGGGACAGAATCCTGTGTGTACTTCTGGAAAGCACTGCAGGCAGCACCGACAATACTGAGATTGGCAGACCACTGGCTTTTCTGAATGCAAGAAGAGTGTATGCACATTGGAAAGTCTGTACTGCAAATCCAAAGGCAGAGGACATGTCTCAAGGTGCTCTTAAATATAGCTTATTTTCAGTAAAGCCCAACACAATCATTCAAGTCTCAATCTAGCCTGCCTCATAGTGCTATTGCTAGGTTAACAGCACAATCCTGTATATGTCTGCCCAGAAATAAGGCCAACCAAGTTCAATGGCGCTTCCTCCCAGGTGAGTGTGCGGCTTAAAACACTACGTGGAGTTCCTGGAGAAAGGATGGGCCACAAAAACAATTGCATAACTTCCAGTGCTAGCATGCTTGAGTACTTGCTTAGGTTAGCTTTAATGAGAGATACTATTTTTTCCAAAATGGTATTTTAGCATCCAAATGCAAACAGAAATTATACCATCAAAAGCATTAACCTTCTGTTAATTTTAACAGATGCATTACATTGACTGGGCATTGCCAACAAAACATAAAGTTGTGAGCTGTTGCACAACTGCTTGCTTTAATTTTAAGACGTTAAAGCTACTGTTCTGTGAACAGAACTGCTAGACAGGCAAAACACCACAGTTGTGGTAACATATCTTTTTAACCTTCTGGGAAAGCAATGACAGCACTGTAATAGATTAGGATACTTTACAGAATTTACAATCATAAAGAGCATGGAAAGTATCTATTGCATAACAAAAACAAAGATACTGCTGTTTTTAACAGCCACATACTTGGCTTGGATGGTTATACTTGTTTTAACATCCAAAAATAATCTTGTTTTTCTACAATTACATTTTTCTTTTTAAAAAATATTTGATGCACAGTATTTCCTTGCATAATATGTGCATATATTCAATGTCCATAATTGATATTGTTTGACCCACCACCTTGGAGCCCACCTTTTTCTATCCCTTTAAGGACACAGTGCTATGAGTGTTTAGACAGTTAAAAGTCCCATCATACCCCAGTATGTCATACTGGACTAGGAATGCTGGGGGTTGTAGGACTTCCTCTGTCTGAATATGCAGCAGATCACACCCTATGTGTTTACCATGCTCCAGTCTGCTTGCTCCTCTCATTCATCCCTTGCAGGAGGGGAAACTCGGCAAAGATTTGTGTTATGAGTCCTGTCAGGAAGCTGTATTCTATTTCATTCCGTTAATTACATTTCTACAGTATGCCACCCAAAAGCCAAAGGTCTCTGGGAGTTTTACAGAGTTTAAAGCCTTAAAGATACATTATAAAAGCTATACATATACAAACATAAACACACACACACACACACACACACACACACACACAACATATATCTAAAAACAATTTTAAGGAACCACAAGAAGAATTGAAGACCTAAAAAGCCATGATATTCTGCCAAATGTCTGAGAGTAGAAAGTCTTAACCTGATGCTGAAAGTACAAGCGTGTTTGCTACAGTTGGGGATATCATCCCACAAGTGAGAAGCCACCATGAAGTCCCCACTCCCATTGATGCCTTCTGAATCTCCCTTAGAGCAGGCACATGGGAGCTGGCATAATATGGAGAATGAAGTGACTGAGTAGGTTCATGTTAGGAGAGGTGCTCTGTCAGCTATTGCAGTCCTAGGTTTCTAGATCAAAGCCACCTCCTTGAATTCAACTCGGAAACATACTGGGCAAGCAGCACAAGTGGATCACAATCAGTGTTGTATGATCAGAACTCCTGGTCCCTCTGATCAGTCTGTTCACAACATTTTTCATTGCAACTTCTAAAATGTCTTCAAAGCAGCTAAATACAGTAACCTAACCAGAGGATTAACAGAGTATAAACAACTTAAGCCAGGTTATCCCTGTGCAGTTAGACATGTACAAGTTCCACTTTTGCAGGACACGCACAGAGAGAAAACAGAATGCTGTTGTTGAACATCAGAATAGTTTGGATAGTTGGATAGCTTGGCTTGGATAGTTTTAATCATTTTTGGAAGGAAGGAGGGAAGGAAGGAAGGACAGAAGCCTATTTAGGCAGAAACGTCCTACAGCACCTATCATGCATCAGGTTAGCACTGCAGCACCATGGAATCCATTGCACCTTGTAAATGAGGTTTGATGTTACGAGGACTCAGTTACGTTATCAATCAATACTGATGCCCTTTGCAGTTGCCAACACTTCCAGAGAGTCTGAATTAGTCAGGAAGGCTCCAAAGACCATGCACTCTTGTTATAAATGGAATCCACTTCCTTGTGCTGCCTGTCACAGCTCCTGAACATGTCTGCAGGGCCTATGCATTTAAGAGCTCCTTCGCAAGATCACAGGTACATGTTTCTGATTCCTTTTGTGGCTGGCTTGGGACCTGACCTCATTTCCAAAAAGCAATGGCTTCCACAGTGCTGTGCTACTCTCCCCTATTTTCTCTGTGAGTGCATTTGCTGTAGGCGTGCTGCTGAAACTGGGCTTGTGCAGCTTTAGTGGGTCAACAGTGGCTTTTTATGTGCAATCGTGAAGACTATCAGAACAGCCCTGCTTGGGCTGCTGGATTAACACCCCATCTTTCTGTTTCAGGGCAGTTAATGCAATTTTAATGGCAAATGGGCTGGGACAGGTCCAGCCAGCATCAGCGTCTTCATTCATAATAAATACTGCAAAGGGAAAGAAAACACCACATACTATCAGAGGCCTGCAGCATTGTTAATATGAAAGGTAATGTTGGATTCTCATTCTTACAGCCTTGTTCTAATGAGTGAGACCCATCAAAGGACGGGAGCCTGTTCTCTGCTGCCTTCAGCTTTTCATCTAACTGTTTAGTGCTGCATTTTATTCTGCTTTTTATATACATAGCATGTTCATAGAAACCTTTTCCCTCCAAAATGAAGCCTACTAAGTAGAATGCTCAGTGTCCTACTCAGTTGGGAAATCCTCCATGCTTTGATGCTCTGAAAGAGATTACATGAGAGAATACAAAAGTGCAGCTGCTGTTCATGGCAAACAAGCTTGGGCGGACTATAAATGGACAGGTCAGCCTATCTCTAGTCTGAATTCTGAGAGTTTTGGTCCTGTGCCAATGAAAGGAGCCATTATATGCAGGCTGGGATAGTGAGGGTTATGGGGATCAAAGGAACAGAGAGCTGGAGACAAAATACTTAATCTGATACTGCCTAAGTAGAGCATCCCAACTAGTGATTTGGTAAACCTGCTCAGTCTGTATTTCACAGATTGCCAGGTTCTTTTCATTCCATTGCCCACTTATTGACAGAATCCGTTTTTTTCCCACATCCCAAACTTGCATTTGTGCACATCAGTACCAAGTTTCACTTAAGGAAATGCACAGTTCCCTCCAAAATAGGTAACTCCCTCATGGCTATTTTCATGTTTTAGCCTCGGGGGTGGGGATGCATTTTCAGTTGGTCTTTTTTATGTGTTGAAATAATTATAACTGAATTAGCATAAAATTCTGGAAAGTGAAACCATCTGATCCCTAACTCTGCAAGACCACATGACTCAAGGAAACCAGCCTGCTGGGTAGAACACCAAACTTATTTGAATGCATTGCACACTTCTCCAGCCTCCCTCATCACAACACCACGAAGGTGTCTGTCTCCAGGGTTTCGTCCTTGACAAAGCCCCACACCTGCTGAAGTTCTTGAGGTGATCATGACGTAGGGATGACTGGGAATTTCATGTCGGTTTTATTTATTTATTTGCTTGCTTGCTTGCTTGTTTGTGGAAAGCATTTATATTCCATTTGATCAGCATAATGCTTGCAAAGCAATTTGCACAATGTAATTAAAATATACAAAATCCAACAATTAAAACAAATTAAAATCAATTCACCTGCAATAAAAACATCTGTGTACACTAAAAATTTTGAAGGTCTACACAACAACAGCAAAGCAATGCAGTTCAATGAATAATAACAGCTATTCCACATGCACCAGAGCATTTAAAAGGTAACATAAAACTAGAAAGTAACAATTAAAATGGTGGGGAAATAAAACAGTTTTAACCTTGTACCAAAATGTATATAGCACTGGCATATTTGCTTGGGGAACTGATTCCACAAGCAGGATGCCACAGCTGAGAAGGCCCTTCCCCTCATAGCCACCCTCTTCACCTCTTTCAGGCTTGGGTCTTGGATAAGGAACTCCATAGATCATCTAGGGGTCAAGCTAGGTGTTTATGAGAATTCACCAAAACTGGTATGGACTGATTTTTCCATTCAGGACCATAGCTTTGTGCTCTTAGGTCTTAAAAGTCTGGGTTCACATCCCTGCATGGTCAGTCATGAGGGTTGCCAGGTCTTTTTCAGACATACAGCTGCCATATGGCAGACAATGAAGCATGTACAACATGATCTCCTTCAAGTTCAAAGGGCCATACCTGTGAAATCTGGCTGTGCTGGATTGGTGAGAATTTCATTTTGGTTCATTTTTATAAGAAGGCATTCATAAGCATTTGTAAAAACACAGTTCTTCATATTTGGGAGAGAAAGAACTTCACACATTTGGATGTAGGAAAACACAAAAATTAAAAATGCGCCATCACTACACACAGGGACTCTGTAAAGGATGAAGAGCCTCTAAGCATCCTTTCCTCACATCTTGATTTAGAAAATGCTAAGATTCCCCTGAGACAGTGAAGTGTGTGTTGCCTTAATATTTAGGTGAAGCCTGAAAGCATCCTGATTCTTCTCTCCTATGTTGCTCAGCTGGTCCAAGCAGTAGTTTTTTTTTTATCACCTAGAGAGAGTAAGGCTCTGTAAGGAAGAATCCTACACTTGGCAGGCACTTGGCATTCTTTGGGAGATCTCCTGGAACAATTCCCTTTTTCACAGACAGCAGCTTAAGAAGTCTGTGAGAATCAAATTGTATTCCCAGTTATGGGGAGGGGGGAGCACTACTGCAAATGTCCAGCCCTGAATACTGTACTTCAGCAAAAGAGAGCAGTGTGAACAGGGCCTCAGAGGATGACCTCGGACAGGGATGTATGAAAAGCAGCAGTCCTTTTCCACATCAGCTTTACATTTGCAGTCTTTGTCAATGCAGGCCTTGGGAAGCACGTTTGCTGTGGCAATGGATAAGACAGCAGCCCCAGCACCCTCTGTGAACAGGAGAAAGTGTTTGATCCTTAAATAAGAGAGTCTTTTGCATGTTTTTTGAGTTTTTCTTGCTTTTGACCCCGTGATTCTTTTTCCTGGCCACTTAACCAAAGGAAAGCTGTTGATGTAATAATAAACCAACATTATTTTCTACATAGACACCACATCAACTGCTATTTTCTTTATTTTTGTTATGAAACATCATTTTTGCTTGAGATACCCTGAATGCACGTTTACATATACACACACATTTCTGTCTAGATAGGAAGATGGATTTCTGTATAGATTTATGAACAAATTAAGGAGTAGCTTCAAACTAAGCAAAAGACACTCTCCACAAAGACTTAAGTAATTAATCTGAGACTAATAATACTCAAGTAATTAATATAGTAATTAAACTGAGACTAAATATGATCATAACTGCATGTTCTGTAGGTCAAAGCAGAGGAACAAATTTTGTCAGGTTTTGAACAAGGGTGTTATGAGTAAGAAAAAGATAAACCTCTTCTCCATGCACAATGTAATCTTGATTAGCGTTGATCCTTTAACCCTCTAATTAGTTAAAGAAATGACAGAATTGTAGTTGCAGGATATGTATTATGTTTGTCACTAGATATGTCTCACTTTCTGAGTTCTCCTCGTATTTTGGAACATATTTATCTGACTTCCCCAGTCCTTAGTTAGGTTTGATTGGGCAAGTTTTAAATTTTGCAGAAGTGGCATTGGTTCTTCTTTCTTTCATTTTAGCATTCCACATGTCTTCCTCTTTTAGTATTTTACATGTGCATCCATGCATTATTGCAGTAGTCTACCAGATACCCTGAAATGTAGCTCAGTTTCATTATTACAGTATTGCCAATTGTATTGCTATGGAGAAAAACAACAAAAATATTAAAGATTGAAAGCAAGCTAACCAGACCAAATAAGTAAACATCTTTTTTAATAACCATTCATATGGTATTGGTCTATCTGGATCTGCAGCAGCAGGTGAAATCGTAGCAAGGGCAGGTAAAATAAATGCTAATATAACGGAATGCTCAATAAACAAAATAGAAAATAAACATAACATTCTCTGTGGTGCTTCCTTTTTAAACTCTGTTTAATAAACTTGGCTTGTTTATCATGCTATCCATTTGCATCTTTCATACAAAATTAATACCAGATTACATTGTGAATTGCATTATGCAATAGTCACATTGGTCACCAAACATACATTCTCATAATTCTGAGACATCTCGATATAAAAGCTGTTGCCATTCTGGCTAATTCTATAGGATACACTAACAGGGCAAGGCATTCCCCACCCCAGTGGGTAGCGGAAGTGACATTTTTGTTACTCCTATTCCACAAGTTTACACTGGGGTTGATCTTGCCCATTTATTTCTAAACTATATTCTGTATCTTTTGCTTGGCCAAATGGCATGTTACATAAAAATCATCACATTTGTAGCCCAAAGGCATTTTGACTTGAGATAATATGCAAGAAGGACAGTAGACATGGAGGAGCTTAAAATAAAAATGATCGATCCCTTAAATAATGCAACACTTTATAGTGATTCTTTGCTTGCTGGAAGAATTGGGCAAATGGTCTTTATGAAGTATAACTAATAACTACAGTGGCAGCACGAACATTCTCTGAATGCCTCTTCATCACTTCATAAAGCAAGCATTGTCTGAAGAAAGACAGAGCTGCGGAAAGTGCTTGCAAACGATGAAGCAGGAAGATCTTGCTCTTGTCTTAGCTATATTAAGCCATGTGTATGTAGCCTTGTGGGTAAGAGGCTGAGTTTTAAATGGGATGAAGATAGAAACTCTGAAGCTGGGCCCTTGTTTCCTAAGGGCATTGCTTACAGAGTAAGAGGGAAAGAGTGAGCAGCAGTGATACGAAGAATTTGGAAACTAAAATTCCTGCTCCCAGCTAAAGAATAACATGAAGTTGGGAGAGAAGGAGACCTACATTGGCTAATTATAGCACAGTGTTGCTTTGCTTCCGGACACCCCTGCTAAGGAAGATAAAAGCCAGTAGGTTATTTATATTTTCCCTGCTCATTCATGAATCCATCATTTTTCAGGTGGTTTTGCTGTAAGTGAACTGTAAATATTCATCCTGGGTTGCAACTTGGCAAATAACCTTTTCAGCCAGAAGCTATTTGTTTATTCTGATTCAAAAGACATTTGCTCTCTTTTTTCATCTTTCTTTTTGTCTGTGTTTCTTCTTCCTTTCTTTCCTGAAGCCACATTATAGCAATAAAACAGAACAGTTCTTTGCAGACATTTTACAGCACATTTTGCTTGACAAGCAAGTGGTCCATAAATTGATCTAAAGCCTTTTGGTTACTGAGTCAAACAACTCAGGAGAAAAGAAAGAGAATGAAAGCTGGTTCTGAAATTTAACTTGATCTTCTGCCAGTACAGTGGTGCACTGGAGGCTTCTGGTTCTCAAAGAAGAGGTATTTTATTTTTCTTTCTTAAAAGCCGTCTAAACTGCACCTGTCTCTAGGGTAACCCTTCCTACTTACCCTTTACAAAAACCCTACAAGTAGAGATAGGCGAATGTATCTATTTTGTTTCCTATCTACATTTAAGTTTGGTTTGGCTTGATTCCACATATCTGTATGAATTCTCTCTTTCCAAACTTTGCATGCATTTTTGTGTGCACTTCTAATATATTCATGCTCACGTTGTCTAAATCTACCCAGTTTTGTTTACACTTTTTGCTAATCTGTGACACATTTTTACAAATGAATTCCCCATGTCTACCATGTTCTTCAACCATATTTTTGTTATTGTTTGCGTTCTATCTGTGTACATTTTCCCACAACACTCTGATTTTTGCACACATATTCCCCTGATGTGTGTATTTCTGTGTATTGTATAGTGCTATTACAGTGCACATTACAGTTCACAGCTGTGTTTGCTTCACTTACTGGCACATCAAACACAAAAGTGGTGACTTCACATACAAGTTTAGGTTGAACAAATTTGTCCCACACCCCTACTTATGAGTCTCATTTACTGACAACAGGGGCTTTAACATGGGGGCCATGGAAAAACAGTGATGTACCCAAAAGTTTTCTTCCACATTCTGTAATAATTTTGCTCAATTTGATAGCAAATACATTGCTTTTGGAAATACATTGAAACGATAAGGGCAAATCAGTACATTTTTTTGTGGGCTGAGCTTGCAGTCCTTATGTTTACCTTACTTATGCAGGGGCAAAATTGTGCACACCAGTGTCATATCTTTCATTGTATAATCATGTATCTGGCAGCCTTCTTGGCTTCGTTCATGTTAGTTAAAGCCCAGGACAATATATTCCTTTTTCCCTTGAAAGGCCCATCTGAGCCTGGCTTTGGGAAGCTCATTCATTGTGATCCTACCTTTCTAATCTTCGAGTATTCTCAATGAGCATTGAACTTTTAATATAGATAATACTTGTCTTACAGACTGTTGCCACTTCTGCTAATATGGAATATAGATTGTTTCTAATATATCAAATGTAGTTGATTTATTAGGTTAAATTGCAGTTGCATATTTCATCTAATTTTCATAATAGATTCTGTGTAAATAGAATATACACAGTTTGGCTTTTGGGTAAGAGAAACTAAGTTCTCTTGACAAACTCCTTGGGAAAGCTAAGCATTGGCCTGCTAATGTGCTACAAGATGGATCTCCTTCTGTTTATTGATCTATGAATTCAGAACCAATTCATTCTCAACCAACCAACATTTTTCATATCTTTCTTTTTAAAGAACAAAAGATGGAATAGCTCTTAATCAATGACAGAGCCGTTACATCCATTACTACAGAAAATAGATTAACTGGGGTCTGGCATATTTTACTGAGCCATAGAAATGCTGAATGTTACCCTGTTTTTATAGATGGCTCACTTAAGGCATAGTTGCCCTTTAAAAAAAGAGTATATCTCTGTAAGCAAGACAGAAGCCTGTCATCAATAACATAAACACATATACACGAAGTATTACAAAGCTCAGTATTTCTGCTGAGGTGTATTCCTTTATCTTTCTGAATGGATTAGCCTTAGGTTTTGTTGGAAGGAGTGTCCTTCCTCGTTGTGCCCTTAAAGGGTGTTTGGAAGTGTTTGGCTCTGCAGTAGGAGATGTTGAGGCATTTGCATCAACCACAGTGCTGAAACTATTCATATCTAAGATGCTGGTCAGAAAGTTTCGATCGAATTCCATATCAAAGCAAGCCAGCCATAAAATGCTGCATAAAAAGCACCCTCACTTCCCAAGAGGACTATTTGCTCTTCAGCATGCTGGCCATGCCTTTCTAAGGCTGGTACATTGATTCCCTTTCTGCTCCGTAACTCTCACATTCTCTGGTTTTCTTCTCCAAGTGAAAGTCACAGTTCCATTTCTACTGACCAGTGTCAATCTTAGTTTTTCTGTTTGCTCTTTGGTTGCTTTCTTCAGTTTGTTTTGTCGCTATTATTTTAATTAATTAATTAATTTTATTTATTTAGGCAGCTTATATGCCACCCCCATCGCATAAGCCTGCAAGGGGTGGCTTGCAATCATTAAAATCCTGCATATAAATACAAAAAAAAAAAGGATGAACTTCTGCAAACTTCAGAATTCCCATAAGTATATTGACCTCTTGTCACACCTTGCATTGTGGCTTGGTCATCCATATATAGGGAAGTATCCAACTGTGCTTTTCTACTAGTGCAAATGATGGAGCACTAGTGAAAACTCAGTCATGAACTATTCACAAGAATGCAGTTAAAGTTATTTTGTGCAAGCATGATTAGTCAATAGTTGTGCATTATGTTTGTGCAATCTGATGTGCAATCATTGTGCATAATTCTTGTGCAATATGCTGCACAACTGTTTACGCATCCAGTTGATCAGAGTTCTTCTGCAACCGCCTATGAAAACTATTGTACAACTGCTTGTGTAACTAGTTATATTTTTTAATCTATCTGATTGTCTCTGCCTCTGCCCATCTATTCATTTATTTACTTTCTATGCCACCCAACAGCTAAAGCTCTACGGGAGGTTCACAGAAGCACATTAAAATACAATAAAAATATAACATATTTAAATATATTAAAACATAATTTAAAATTTGCAATGCAAAATCAAAAATAACATTTAGAACAGATTTATATATGTGTGCGTCTATATGTACATATGTATACGAACTTAAAGGAAATCTTAAGATGTGTTTAACAGCTAACAGTCCCCAGTAGACTACCTGAATGTCCTGCAGTAGAGCTCAGTTTTTAGCTTGAGCCAAAGCTATTAAACGTGG
Organism: Varanus komodoensis; assembly: GCF_004798865.1. Lineage (NCBI taxonomy): Eukaryota > Metazoa > Chordata > Lepidosauria > Squamata > Varanidae > Varanus > Varanus komodoensis. Next base: position 4,468,287 of record NW_025335409.1, read on the forward strand.
AACACTTATCATCCACAGTGCTGTCATTATTCTGTAAGTGGGGGCCACCACTGAAAAGGCCCTTCTCCTTCTTGCCACCATCCTAGCCTCACGCAGAGGTGGCAGTCCTAGGTAGGCCTCAGAACTTGATGATAGGGTAGATGAAGTGTTCTATCAGGTAGAGAGGTGTTCTGTCAGGTATCATGGTCACAAGCCATGTAGGACATTATAGGATTTAAAAAAAAATCTTGAATTGGGTTCAGAAGCAGCTATGCAGTCAGTCAAGAAGGCTAGAATGAGTGTCACATGATCAGACTGTCTGATCCCTATTATTCATTTGGCTGCCACATTTTGCATAAGCTGCAGCTTCTACACAGTCCTCAAGGAAGGCCACATAGAGCGCACGGCAGTAATCTAGTTTAGAGATTACCAGAGCATAGATCATATCTGGTTACATGAGTGTAATGGGCAATTGCGTGAGGACCAGAAAGATTCAACAGAGCTCCTCTACCATTATTTGAGGTCACAAAATGACACCATTGGATACGTCCTGCTACAAAAGGTGCTTTAATACACATCCCTGAGAGGTTCTGCCTTCAGATTAACATCTTACAATATGCATAGTTATGCACATTATTATGCACATATAAAATATAAGATGCATATACATATCAAGATTGCAGTTAATATCAAGCTGCTACCTGGTTCAAATGAAAGATTGCTGTTAGCTTCACTAGGTTCCACAAAAAGACTCAAAACAATGTTTGACTCAGGCAACTTCTTGAAAAAATGATTGATGAAGATATTACCTGCCTACCTTGTGTTTTGTGTTGCGCGTGAGAGATTCTTATGTCAAAACAGCTGAAATGTCACCCATTGAGATGTTTGGTTTCTGACTTTTTATTTCCAGTTATGGGAAAGTTATTGGAAAATGAACCAGTTTATCCTATTTTCCAGTGCCTTCTTGGTGAGTGAGCATACAAGATATGTTTCCCCTTCCTCAAAATCTATAGCTTGCTCTCCATGTTCATTTCAATATAGGAAAACATTCACACAAGGAACCCAAATAGAACCCATGCTGACGTCATCCACTCTGAAATTTGAACGCACATGTTTCAAAATTACTTGAAATGTCGAATATTTATGCACTCAATGTGGCAAGGCACAACAACCAATGAGAAGTCTTAGATATTGAGTAAATGAACAACCAGGATCAAGATGTTTGTAGGCTTTATGTCTGAAAAAATTTCAACAGAATGAAAGACAATGTATACATCAGCTTTCTCCAACCTGGTGTCCTCAAGATATTCTGGACTTCAGCACCCCTCAGCCTTAGCCAGCATGATCAATTGTGAAGTTCAGAGGAAAGACACCAGAAACCTGAAGGACACCAGATTTGGAAGGCAGGTATAGATGAAGCCCAAGCCTATACTACTTCAGTCAGAAAAAAGTCCTACAATTTCCATCACAGTTTAGCCAAAATGGTACAAGTACCCATGGGTACAAGTACCCATGACTGGATTAAAAACATACAAGGATCCATTAATTTTATCCAATAAAGTCTGTGACTCTGAGTCTGACTCATTGAGTACAATAGTAAAAATACTCAAGATTTCACTGAAAATGTATTCTACTTCATCACATTTACAAAAACTAAATAAAGCATGGAGACAAGGCCATATCTTCCACTTGTGGCAGTGTGGACAAGGTTATAAGAATCAGCAAGATTTGAGCTAGCTGAAGTTCTCTGAATTCTATTGCACTGCTCAGTCTAATTGGAGTCCATATTTGCTTGTAAGCATCCATCCCTTTAAATAAAAATGTGTGCATATTTTCCAAATCTATGCATGAATTGTGTACATTTTTTAAATGTGTGCCTTTCTGAAATGCACTCGTTTTAAATGTCTTTGTTTTTAAATGCATGCAGTTTGTTTGTTCATTGTGCCTAAATCACATTGCAAACCTGTAAGGGTGTTACTGCACATTGTATCTAAGTCCATGCTTGGTCCATAAGGTACAAACTAGATAAAATTCTGATCAAAAATGAACTGAAATACATTACTCATATGTTTCTATATACTGCACAGTTCATGTTTGTATGTAATATCACTCAACATACCTCCATTACATCTTCTATCCTTAAACCCTCATGCTGTGAATAAACTGCATTTATTGCATGCTTGCCAAACTGGAATGACAATCCAGGCTTGCTCTAAAATAATCAACAGCTTCATACCAGGCAGGTGCTTTTGGAGTCCCAGCCCCACTAATGGAAAATAACTCTGACACTGGAGCTGAGACTCCAAAAATCCTATTACCCATAGATACTGGGAACTCACAGCAGAAGCAAACATTATTTGAAATTGTGTCTAGTAGCTATATATTTCCTTCTTGTTCTTGCTCTAGAATAAATACATGGCCACTCATCTGAACTAGAGCCCTAACAAGGGGAGTAGAAGGCTTTAAAGATCAAAATAGTATACAAATTCCTGCAATATTCTAGAAAAAAAAGATATAGCTTCTAGACACACATGTAAGGTGTAATTCAGTGACTTTGACGCAGGTAAGTGTCCAGTTTTGGAGGATTCTGTGTATCCAGTGCATGAAGGGACATGCAATGACAGACATCTTTGTGCCACCAGACTTTATACTTTGCATATCATCTAGATGGCCTTTTTCTGCTGTTTCCTGCTAAATGAAGTGCTGGAGAAGGGGATGGAAGGAGGCTGGGATGACAACTGGAAATAACAGAAGTCATCAGCCCTGTCATTGCTCTCTCCCCAATTGCTTTTCTTCTTCTCCAAGACCCTTCAGCAAACTTGGAGAGTCAGCCATTACAGTTTTTTCCTTGCCAGTAGTGAGGGGAACAGGCGGGAACAGCTTTCCATATTCCATCTCCAAGATCTCAAGACCATGGAGCAGGGACTCAAAAAACTTTTATGGTCCTAAGCTGGGAGGCCATGCAACCTAATTTGGAAGCCATAATATTACACCCTTAAGGTAGTATCTGAGTGATTCTTTTTCTTTGAATGCAGGAATGCCACTTGATGCTGATAATGTTGCTAATTTCCCTAATAACTGAACTCTATTGGTAAGTGGCCTTGTTGAAGTCACTCAGGAATGAAGCGTTTTCTTCTTATGTAGTGAATTTGTATGTTGAACATATAATCTAAGATTCAAGCTGGTTACCAAGAAAGGAAAATGGTGCAGACCTCAGGGTTCTCAAATCAGTGTAAATCAACTCCAGCTTTCTAAGCACCAGAAAGCTCCTGGTGGTGCCTACATAGCCCCCAGGCCAAATGCCTCCAAAGACCTTTGGTTGATGAAAAGTAAGAAGAAAAAGGAAATCAATATATTGCTGCCTGTACAATTTTATTAACACTATATTTTATGTCTCACATTTTCCCTGTAATGATTTAGTAATCTACAAACTAGGCTTAGTCTCTTATCTAATTAAGGGGATTATTTTCCCATTAATTTCAATTGCAAATTCTATTAACTTTAATGAGTGTTATCCACATGTATCAATTAGTGATCAGCCCCTAAAAGTTCATGAAAGGCAAGAAAACACAAAATTATTGCTACTACAGTGGTTACCCATGGATAATAGTGGCATATTGATACAAGCACAAGTCAACAATTTTGATTTCCTCTATGCTGAAACCAGACCTTGGCATCAGTTTCATTGGGGACTGCTGTTTTAACTTGCTGGCCTGTTAATGCTTCTGTCATCCTTCCAATGAACCTCACTTATGTTCTACAGGTCTTTTTTTGGTCTGAAAAGGCCAGATGACCTGTTATCCAGTCTTGCTGCCAAAGAAACAAGTAATTCCACCACAGAGATGCAATCAATTTTAGCAATTATAGATAATTCTTGTTTTGCCTGTCATATACAAACTAAATTTATAGGAGATAATCTGGTATCTTTCAGATGATTCAGGTTATGACTTCCGTGATCAGTTACCACTGACCCTGCTGCCTGGGGCTGATGGGGCTTGTAGCTTAAATCATCTGAAGGTCACCTCTATTGGCTCACTCCTTTTGTAGGTGATTGTTTCATTTGATTTCCAAAGCAATTGCCTACAGTCTGGGAAACGTAGATTTGAATATCCCTGAGGCTATGTTGTTCCCCAGTTCAGTCTGGAGAAGTAGGAACAGATAGCAAAGTCATGTGGTATTCCTATGTTTGGCATGATGCTGTATTCATGTACAGATGTTGTCGTGAGGCCAGAGCACTCTTCCCAATCACTCACACAGGAGTCAGCAGTTAAGGTTTTAAGTCTTTTATTCTAAAGAATTTCAAAGCTACACAGGCAATGAATAATAAAGGAGCTTGTAATGATGGTGCCATGCAGACGTTGTCCCCTCCTTTCTCTGAGAGGCCTCAAATCACGATGCACTCTTCATCCGTCTCAGACGCCCCACCCTGGGTGGATTAGACGAACTTCTCTCCCTCCTCCTTTCTATTTCCCTTGACTCCAATTGTCCCAAGTGGCATGCTCTCCTCCTATCTCGAGCACTCTCCAGAGCTGTCCCTTGTTGCAAGGCCATCTGTCTCTGGCCCCAGAAAAACTTCATCAAAATCAGAAGCGGGGGGGGGGGGGTGTTTGTGCAATGGGCACCAGGTAGAAATCTTCTTGCTCTGAGGCTTGACTCTCACTGGGAGCTTCTTGCTCTCTCAAGTGTGCCAATGACTCCTCTGAGTCATTGGGCACGACAGATGTTACCTCTAGAATTGCCTCACTAACTACCCCACCACAAACACAGAGAATGAGAGAGAGAGAGAGAGAGAGAGAGAGAGAGAGAGAGAGAGAGAGAGAGTGAGTCTAGGTGAAATGTGGCTGTCACTTGTGTGTGTGTGTGTGTGCACAGAAAGATCTTATCTTTCCAATGGAAGGAACACAAGACACTTTTCCATATGCAAGTTTTAAAATAATGGAGAGTCAGGGATGGCACAAGGGCAGGCTGGACTCAGATGTTTACATTCCCATTATCACAACTAAGAGATAACACATCCCAGGATGCTGACAAATTTAGTGTTCCATTCCAGGAAAATATAATTTGCTAACATCCTGAGATATGGCCTCTTGTGGGTTTGTTGTGGGTGTGTTGTTTTGTTCCTTGTTGATGCTTTCCACTTGCCTTATATGCCCATGTATATACTTGCACTCCTGAAGAAATAGATGCAAACAGTACCTTGAGCCATTCCATCAGCAGCAGTACAAGAGCGCTTTCAGATCCTTGATTCCCAAAGGCAAAAATGTCATCCTGTGGCATGCGCAGCCTCCTAACTCAGGTCTGTATGTGCAATAAAATCTTCCTTTTTATGTTCATAATAATCTAAGAGACATTAATGATGTTATATAGTGATTCATAAAATGCAATGAACAGGAGGGAAACTAAAATGAGAAGGGACCTATTACGACTTTTTATCTTTGCTTTGAAACGTATTTGTTTATTTATTAGTTAAATATTTAAATTATATGTACTTTAACTGAAAGAAACTCTGAGACTTTAGTCCATAGCCAAACTCCAATTGACTTCAATGGTGTAAGGGGTTCATTTATGCCCTTAAGAGGTAGGGTTATTTTTTTTTTTAAGTTATAACATTCCTTGAATTGACAATAATATGCTATTTCATGCCCGACTGGCTTCACAACTGGGAATATAAAATGCTCCTTGTCTTGGTAGTATAATTGTGGAGATTTAAGATTTCTGTGACCTTGAAAGCAATTTGTCATATGACCAGGAAGGAAGGAAGGAAGGAAGGAAGGAAGGAAGGAAGGAAGGAAGGAAGGAAGTTTTAATGTTATAGTGGATCAACAATGCAAATAAATATCTTGTAATTTTGTACAAAACAGTTGAACTCTCAAACCGTTTGCCTGTTACAATTTGAGATGCAGAGACAGACTGCAACAGAATTGGGCTAGAATAAAGTCAGTGACGGAAAAACAATGACTTCTATTAAACCAAGCATGACAGATCTGCCCATCCCTATTTAGGGGCTTATTGGCCATTCTCCAGACCATCACCACTGCAACAAGGAATAGAAAATGCACTGGTTTGGTGTACTAGGCTTTAACCAATAAAAGCTGACTATTTTGATGACCTTAAAGAAAGGATGGAGCAGGGGCTGATGGAGGAACAATGCAGCAACTGTATCTGTTGCATTCTGTGATGCAGAAGAGGGAGAAGCATCATCCTAGGAGGATGAAAAAATCCCCAAAATCAGAGATTGCTTCTAAGAAATAGTGCACTATAGGCTGTGTTGCATATCAGCCTTGTTACAAATACCTGCAAAATTGGGGAATTGGTGGAATGCTGACAGCCAAATTCTTGACACATCTTTCAAAGGCTATGCCTACACAGAATTCTTTTGAGCTAAAGGAATCATTTTCAATATGACTTTCTCAATTCAAAGACAAAGATTCAATCCCCCAAACCTCATCATAATGTGAATGCTTGAAATGTGACCCAGAATATTGAGATGAAGAATGTTTTGCTGCCTAACAGCAACATGGCATATTATTTTTATTATTTCATTTATTTCCATTTATATACTGCTGTATATTCCAGTATGGAAAATTTGGAGCATCAAACAGTAAAAGATAAAACAACTGAACTAATAAAACAATGCATGAAAAACAAAGCGAATGGCTACTTAGTTCAGCAGGCTTTCTGAAATAAAGGTGCTTTCAGGAGATGCTGAAAACAATACAGTTTTGGACCAGCCTGAGTTCAAGAAGCAGGAATTTCTAAAATATTCAAACTGCTACCTAAAGCCTCTTCTCTGGATGGCCTCCAATAAGACCATGTTCACCAGGAGCCACCAAGAACATGACATCTGAGGCCTCCGTTTCATGAGAAAAATTGTATTTTCTTGGGTATCCTGGTGTGTCAAATTGTTTAGGAGTATTTGCATTTTTCTACAATGATCGGTTTCATTCATTTCTTTTCCATTCATGTAATTCTCCCCGCCGTACCTTGTTACAAGTGCATATGTGCACACAGCTTGGCACAAAAAGTGCATACAAAATTATGCATCTTCGGAAACCGTGTGTGTTTGATGGAAATACATATGCTAGGGCTAAATACGTATAGTTTAAGTGAAAAAAAATAGAAAGGACAACTGTTTGAACCCTTAAAAAGTTAGCATGGACATTCCAGCAGCAGTCTCTGCAGTCTCAAGTAAACAAAATCTATGCACAACAAAACAGGAAGTTTATAAAGCACTGATTTATGTGGTTAGTGGCCACAGGTTATGCAGACCTAGTGTAAGCCCCACATAAAGTGATAGATTGCAGCTGACTGGAACTTAAAAATAAAACAAAGAAACCTACTGCCCACATTAAAATGCAGCATGCTTTTTATTCAAGGAGCAGATGAAAGAACAATTTAAATGTAATCAAAGGAAACTGCCAGTTGTTAGGGTTCCACATGAAGCCGAAGAATACGCTGGCAGACTGCCCTGAGAGAAGAATTTTGTTCTTGATATAGATACTGTGTCTGTAGTTGTCCGATTAATTTTATGCACACAGCTCCTTGACATAAATATGCTCTCAAGCATATGAAAGCTTTTAGGGAAAGACTGGCATGGAGATGGCAGACTTTGAAATTACAGATACATTACCTGAGTTGGGATGAAGCTTTGATACACTCTGTTGAAAAAGGTAATGAATTTTTTAAAAAAGACTTCGAAAAGTGGATGGAGAACAGTACAGCCAATTTATCAGTATCCCCAGTCTTGTAGAAATGGCAGTCTTCACCACCTGCCATTGTTATGCAGATGTGATCTCCATTTTCATATTTTCAGTGGCTATCCTACACCAAACTATTTCTGAATCATCTATTTATCAATTCCGTCCTTCACCTCCACCCACCTACTTTTTTAAATGTGCTCTTTAGTAGTCTAACTGTAGCCTTTCTCACTGGTGTTCATATCACTTGCTTCAGCCGTAGTTTAACACTTTCTAAGAAGATGTGTCAAATACATTTGTTATGAAATAAATGCTCTATGAGATATAGTAGTTTTACTGCTTTCTGTGCTCAGTAACTTCCCATTTTTGGAGAGAGTCAATGTTTCTCAGTTACAGAGATGCTTAGCAAGAAACTTGCTCTTTGAAAAATAACAGGGTGAAGGTTCTATTTTTGGTTTTGAATCCAATCATATTGCAGAGCAGAGCTGGCTATGGGTACAGTTTATAATGATTTATTAATGTAGTCTGGCTTGGCCTATTCAAGCATTTTACATTTGCTTGATCTGAATGCCACTTTTGACACTGTCGATTGTGAGCTTCTGCTTGATAGTTTGTGAAATTCTGTATGCTGAGCTGGGGCTGCTTTGAGTTAAGTGTCAATCTTATTTGTCAAACGGATGTCAATCTGTGGCAGAAGGAATTTTCTTTTTGTCTACCCCACCTGCAATTCTGTAAAAACAATGGCTATGTTCATGTCTGCCATGCATTTAGCAAGTTTTCTTAGCACATGGGAGAAAATGTCAAGCCTTTAATGCAAATCTTTACAACCTGACCCAGAATAACAGTGCAATGATGATTGTCCCAATTTTTTATCTCTGTTGGAAAAACAACAGCCTGTCTTTACTCCAGTTAAAGTCCCCTAAGTTTATTACAGCTTTATCCTGTAGTAGTAATTATCTGAATATTACCCTCCAGAGTCGTATCTAATAATTTGGAAGGATCACCATTTAACTATGAACCATCATGGTCCCACCATGTCAGAAAAAACAATTGCTTAGTATTTGAAATTTATTTAACATCCAGACTTAATTTCTGAACTGTATGGAAGCAAAGGGTGAAATAATGAACAAGTCTTCTAAGTTAAGAATAAAGCATGCACATATAATATTCAGGCTCTGTGAAAAACAGAATTCTCAGAATGGATGAAATGATAGGTAAAATCACACCGTCTATTGGTGCTTTTATGGAAAAGGAAGGTATATGGGATTTTTTTCTCTATTTTTTTGTTAACAGTAGAGATGCTATCAAGCTTCATAATTCCTTTGGTTGGAATATGAAGCAGAGTGACCCATAAACACAAATACAAAGTGAATGCCGCTGTTCTTTTCAGCCTGAATTTCAATCAAAGTAAGGATAACAAGAATTCGTTCATGTACCTAACATGCTCCATTTTTCCTTCCCACCCATTCTGAAAGCAGCAATCTGGTTCTGGCTGGGTCTGGAAATACCCATTTTCAACCCATCTGAAAATTGTTAAACCACATGAAGTGGAAATTCCCACACCCATTTTTCTCATTTGGAGACTCACTTTCTAGATTACTGTTGAAAAACCCCTTTGTCTTCCATAGAAGGATTTTCCAAGCATGTAAAAGATGAACACCAAGGTGCCTGAAACCCAACACACGTGACAGAAGCAACCCAAGGAGACAGAACTGAAGAAATCCACTGAACAGCATTTTCCTAGAGGTCACTGCTATCTAGAGCACTGAATCAGAGCAGGACACTTCATAAGCTTCTGGGAATGATGAACTACTGGAACAATTACCGAACTGTCTCCTTCCCATACGTGTTTTTCAATCTGTTTTGTTTTGCTGATTGCCAGTCAATGAATCCGATATTTTTAGGAGATGTATAAAAATGTTATTGCACTTGCATTGATGTGCATTACCCCAAATTCTGCCTCCCCCAAATTAAAAAAAGAACCTGATCCACAGAATCTGGGTACTCAGAAAATGTTATTTCACTGTGGAACTGGTAGGTTGGATTTAAAGGAACCCAAACTAACCTGAACTCAGTTTAAGGCACAGGTCCTCAAACTACAGCCGGCAGGCCGATCCGGTCCACCACGCCCATTTATCCAGCTTGCCTCACAGGTTTTGGACTCGCTCACAGAAAATGATCTCCAACTGAGTCCAGAACCTCTGAGCGGGCACAGGCGTTCTCAGAAACTGAGCAGAGAGAGAAAGAGTGTGCCAGCACATGTCCAAATTGCAACAGCAAAACTGGGCATGCACTGGCTCCCCCACATCCCCATTGCACACATATACAGAGCAGGAATACGGAGTGGGAAACAGAAGAGAGGCTTGCGGAAGAGAAAGAGCAATGAAGACAAAGAAAGTATTGAAGGAAACAAAAATATAACTTTTGAAATCTATTTTTAGTTATGCAAGCCCGGGGGCTGTCAGCCACTGCCTCGCCGAGTCCTGGGGCAGCCAGTTGGCGGCCTTCTCCTCGCAAGAAAGCCACTGCCTCGCCATGCCCGCCACCTCACCTGCTGCCACCTTTCAATTGGCCCCCTGTTGAAAAATTTTGAGGACTCCCAGTTTAAGGGGTTTTTTAACTTCCCTAGATTGAATTCCCATCATTTCCAGACCTCATGGTCATGTTGGTTAGGAATGATGGGTTTGTAGTCCAACACATCTGGAGGGCAATGCACTAGAGAAGGCTGCCCTAGGGAATGAAACAGGTTAGCAAGCACAACTTTTATGTTCCTGCAATGCATATTCTGTACAGCATTTCAGTCCAGGTTTGCTTAGCCATGGAAACTTGCAATGGGATGAATAGGAGTAGGGATGTGTATCAGATTCAGGTTTCCAAATGGTTCTAAAGACAAAGCAATGATCAGAAGCAAAGCTTAACTATAGAGAAAACATCATTCAAAGTTTGCCTCCAAGAAGTCAGATTTTTGTGTGCTAACACCCCAAGTCCAGAATAAGCTCCCCCTAAAGGTTCATCGGACACCATCCCTCCCCTCTTTTCAGTGCCAGGCCTAAAACCTTGTTTATTTGCCCAATATTTCAATAAAGTATTTTAAAGGACTTTTTATCTTTGTATCTATTTGGTATTTATTATATTCTATTGCTACTATGCCCCTAGATTAAGTTCTGGCTGTTGGGGCTTTTTTGCTGTGTTTTAAGGTTGCTATTTTATTAATATATTTTATGTTTGACCTAAATGTTACTGTTTTACTGTATATATTGTCTGTCATGACCTTGTAAACTGCTCAGAGAGTCATTTTGACTAATGGATGGTGAAGAAAATAGATAAATAAATAATAAGGTGCACAAGGTGATCAAGGTAACTCAAAATGAGATTGCACTCATTTTTTAGCATTCATTTGAGAAGATATGTGTTTATTTTAATGAGAAGCAAGTGTCCAAAGGACCATTTTCTTCACAGAGCTGCCACTCAAAGCATCTTGGCTTCAGTCAGTCAGAAAAGATGGATAAGCCCTCAGGGAAGAGTTGTTGGAAGGCCTTCAGGAAAAGCACAAGGGACATGAGAAAGAAAAGGCCAACAAAGGGTCCTACAAAGAGTAGTTAATCTGTTTGTTTCATTTAGCTTTTGCTTTGATAGAATGCAGGGGTCCCAAAGTGGTTTACTAGGTAATACTTTTAAACATACTCATAAATACACAATTATTATCTGGACCCATTTCAGTCCGGCTTCAAACCTGGGTATGGTACTGAATCTGCCTTGGTCACCCTGTACGATGACCTGTGCAGGGAGGGACAGGGGGAGTGCATCCCTGTTGGTTTTCCTGGACCTCTCAGCGGTTTTCGATACCATTGACCATGGTATCCTTCTGGATAGGCTAGCGGGATTGGGGGTAGGAGGCACTGCTTTGCATTGGTTCCGCTCCTATCTCAATGACCGTTTTCAGAAGGTGGTGCTGGGGGACTATGGCTCTGCGCCATGGCAGCTATGCCATGGAGTACCGCAGGGGTCCATTTTGTCCCCTTTGCTGTTTAACATCTATATGAAACCACTGGGAGAGGTCATCAGGAGGTGTGGGCTGAGGAATCATCAGTACGCTGATGATACCCAGCTCTACCTCTTGTTTTCTACCAATCCAGGTGAGGCAGTGGCTGTACTGAACCAGTGCCTGGCCAAGGTAATAAACTGAAGATCAATCCAGACAAGACGGAGGTCCTGTTGGTTGGTGGATCGGGCTTCGGGGAAGGGGATCTTGACCTAGTCCTGAATGGGGTTGCACTCCCTTTTAGGGACAAGGTCTGCAGCTTGGGAGTGCTCCTTGACCCAGAGCTTTCACTGGAAGCTCAGGTGGCAAGGTGAGGAGCGCTTTCTTTCAGCTTCGACTGGTCCATCAACTGCGTCCCTACCTGGAGAACGACTGCCTGGAGACAGTGACACACGCGTTGGTGACTTCCCAACTTGACTTCTGTAACGTGCTCTACATGGGACTGCCCTTGAAGATGGTCCAGATACTTCAATTGGTTCAAAATAGAGCTGCCAGGCTGCTGACGGGGACTGGGCGTTAGGTTTGCATGACTCCAGTTCTCCATCAGCTCCACTGGCTCCCCATTGAAGTCCGGGCCCAATTCAAGGTGTTGTTTATGACCTATAAAGCCCTTTACAGCCTGGGTCCTGGTTACCTAAAGGAGCACTTACGTCCATATGTGCCCGCCCGCCCCTTGAGATCAGCGGGAGAGGCCCTTCTCCGGGAACCCTCCGTGAAGGATATTAGGAGGGTAAGTACTCGGAGGAGGGCTTTCTCTGCGGTGGCGCCCAATCTATGGAATGTGTTTCCCAGAGAGGTCTGCCTGGCGCCGTCGTTATTTGTTTTTCGGCGCCAGGTGAAGACCTTTTTATTTAAACGTCATTTTAATTGCTAATATTATTTATTTATTTTACATCTTTGGCCAGGATATCTCCAATTATATTGTTTTTATATTGTTATTATTTATTGTTGTGAGCAGCCCCGAGGCTTCGGCGAATGGGGCGGCATAGAAGCTTTCTAAATAAATAAATAAATTATATAAAGCCATTCAAATTTGCAAGCGTTTCCACACCAGCGGTAAAGGTTGATATGACGAAACCCCCATGTGCATATGGGTGCATGCACAAAGAAAAACAATAAAGCATTTATTGATTGATTTAAATTGACAATATAAATGTGTTTGCTCTTCTGGTTTGTTTCATTTCTAATAATAACAATCATGAGGATGCATTATTTCCATCAAAAAATGGGAATAAGTGATTTCTTGGACACAAATGTGCCTCCCTCAGTAAAAAGTGCTAATCAATTATTATCATCATCAAGTTACAAAAGGAGAGAGAAGAGGCAATTCTGTGCATGTTTAGATAGGAAAAAAGTCCTTTGGTTCTGGGTATTTCCCAGCCAGCCAACTCTATCCTGGAAATTGACTTTGTCTGTATAAGCATCCATAGAATTACTGCATTAATATACCATATTTTTCACTCATAAGACGCACTTTTCCCCCCTCAAAAGTAAGGGGAAATGTCTGTGCGTCTTATAGAGTGAATGTGTGTGTGCCCGAGGCCCGGGATGCTGCAGGCCACCTGCACCACGTGGCACCACCTGGCCGGCATGCACTCGGCGCACCCTGCTCTGCACCCCCGTCCAGCGCAGGTAAGAGCTGTGCCGCTCAGGGGGAAGCGTGCGGAGGAGGAGGAGCTGCGGCCTTTAACCCGCCGGTCACACGGAGAGCATGGGGAGACAGACTGCTCACCCCCACCACCCGGGAAGACCTGCCGCTGCTGCTGTCATCGCTGCTGCGCCGCCCGGAAGACCATCGCTGGCACGCTGCCGGCCGCCTGCACCATGTGGCACCACCTGGCCGGCACGCGCTCGGCACACCCTGCTATGTCCCCCCCTCCAGTGCAGGTGAGAGCTGTGCCGCTCTGGGGGAGAGGTGCGGAGGAGGAGGAGCGGGCTTTAACGTGCCAGCCGCACGGAGAGACGGACTGCTCACCCCCACTGCCCGGGAACTGCTCACTCCCACCACCTGGGAAGACCTGCTGCCGCACCTCCCGGAAGACCACTGCCAACACGCTGCTGGCCCCACATGGCACCACTTGGCCGGCATGCGCTCGGTGCGCCCTGCTCCAACCCCCTCCTCCGGCGCAGGTGAGAGGTGTTAATCACAGGTCTGTGTGTGTTTTCTAATGGCAACCCGTCTTTTAATAATGCCCATGGGGAAGTGATGTGGAATGTGCCTGTGATTATCAGGAAGCTTTCCATGGATCAGTTAGCTGTTAGTTGATAAGACACATTTTTTTTAGGATCAGTGGATATTTGAACAGCATTCCCTTCATGTATGAAGTTTATTCTTCAAAGGCTACTTAGTCCGCTGTGTGTTTGATTTACCGTACAATATTTTTTGTCAGAAGTTTTTTTCTATTATTTACTAGTAGGGCAGCATGGACATTACTGGCTTTTTTAGATTTGTTATTGAATTGTCTGCAGCAGCTCTTGTATAACTGGTGTAGATTGTGGATTCCTTCAATAATTCCACTACTGACTAAGGAAGTTATGTCAGTGATTGTGAGCAACAGAGCTTCATAAATTCTGACTCTAGGGATGATGAGTTCTATGGGTTCAACGAAAACTAGAAGAGTACTCAAACTTTAAAGTCTCTCTTTTGTTAATGACAGTGATGATGGTTCTTAATGCCACTGTTGACTGCTGTTCACTTTACAAGGTTGAAATACGGTATTGCTGTATTCTGTTATATTTTATTAAATAGTTTAGTAAACCATTTGATTCAGAATATTTTTTCTTGTTTTCCTCCTCTAAAAACTAGGTGCATCTTATGGTCAGGTGCATGTTATAGAGTGAATAATACGGTATATACTTTTGCACATAGCTTACATTCTCTCACTCTATCCACACACACTAAATTCATCCCTGAAAGGGCAGCTGCCTGCCAGACAAGAAGCTCCATGAAGATGTCAAAAGACAGCCAGCCCAATGCAACAAAGGGGGGTTCTGCTTCCTTGCAGTCTGTACCCCAATCTCAGGCAGCCAAAAGCAACCTTGAGCCAGAGTCAGCCAGGTTCTCCACTAGGTTTGCAAAGCCTCTGCTGGCCTGGGAATTTTCTTTGGCTCAGATTTTAATCTGAGTCACATTCAAATGTGAGGGATTGTAAAGCACACTTCTTCTGCATTACAAGCTTGCTACAAACCGGAGGAGTTGGTTTCCAAGTCCTGCTCAAGAGACTTTTTCTGGCATCTTTAGTGTTGCAGACTGGGCATGTACGAGGGCAGTGGTACTGCCAGGGTTGAAGGATCCCAGACAAGATTTCATTTGTTTAGTTGCTTGCTTGCTTACTTTCCAATTAATTAATTAAAAAAACATGTTTACTCTGTCTTTTACTGAAAAGGCTCCCAGAGCAGCTTGCATAAAATCAATGTACTGTATCGAGTTATGTCATTCTATTAGTGGTGTTGCACTCACAGAAACTAAGTTCAGAATTATGCACAAGAGGAGTATCCAGCTAAAGCTGCATTTGCACAGGAGCAGTTGTGCATTATATTGCTCAGCCCCTGGGTTCCTCAGAGGTTAGATTTGTCCTCCACGCTATTTAAACACGATCCATGATTTATACAAAACAGCTGATTGCAGTTATGCAGAGTTATGGAGCCTCCACCTCCCTCAGCAACATTTCTCTTTTTCATGTCCATTAGGTGAAGCGGTAGATGTGCTAGATCAGTGCCTGACTGCCATTGATGGGGGCCAATAAACTGAAATTCAGCTCAGACAGGTCAATGGATGATTCTTATGACTTGATGGCATGAACTTCAACAAGTTCTGGAAGGTGTCACCCTGCCCTTGAAAGAATGAATCCATAACTTGTGTGTTCTTCTGCTGCCATCTTGGTCAGGAGATGGTTGGTTGGCCTCAGTGGCATGGGGTACCTTTAGCAACTGTAGATGGTGGCCCCATGATACCCCTGTCTGGACAGAGACAACCTGAGTTTAGGTATCTATGCTCTCATAACCTTCATGCTAGATCACTGTGATATACATAGGGCTCTCTTGGACGATGGTTCAAACATTGGCCAGACAAAATACTGACTGAATATCTAACACAGATTCTGGATCACTTATATCAGCTGCTTATGTATTTCCAAGACTAATTGAAGGTGCTGATGGTGACCTGCCAAGTCTTACATGGTTCAGGATTCATACCAGATGGAGCACCTTTCCCATACGCTACAGTCATCATTCAATGGTCTCCCTTCAAATTACTTGTTTGAGGGAGCCTTTAAAGGGGCAACAAGGAGAAAGGCCTTATCAATGGTAGCATGCCACTTATGGAGCGATCTCCCCAATGAGCCTTGTCTAGCACCCACATTATTATCTTTTTGGTGCCTAGTGCAGACCTCCTTCTCTCAGCCACTTTGCAGCCGATGATGAGCTTCTAATCAGGTCTCAGCTTTTCCTTGTTGGCTGTTTTCCTGATCCTTTTCTTTTCTTCCCTTTAAATATGTATATCCATGAACATTGAATGTTTGTGCTTGTATGCATGCCCACATTTTAATCTTTCTAAACTGCTTCAGCTATTGGATGGTATAGAAATATACTGAATTATATGTATTACACTTGTACAGATGGTTGTACAACTGCTTGCCCATAACTTTTGTTAAACTAGTTGCATGCTCAGCTCGTGCAATGTGTCTGCAACCAAATGCACCACTTGGGCAATCATCTAGGCAATAGCATATTTCAGTGGAGCTCTAGTGCTAATTTGCAGAATGACACTGTTGGATACTGCCCATAGAAAACAGGAAGACATGCACTCTGGACCCCCGCCACATGCTGCTATGCAATCTGCTTCCCTGGTTTCTCTTTCTCTCCCTTCAACCTCATCCCACTTGCCCCATACTTGGTCTGACTTATTTCTCACCCATGAGCTCTCCTTCCACACCTACAGTTTCTAATTTGGTTCTTGTTTCTTCTTGGAATAAGAATTTAATATGAGGGAACAGGAATGTTCTTACCTTCATAGGGTTGTAACATAGAGAAGATCAAAAATTAATTTGTTAATTATTTTAATTAATTTGTTAATTAATTATCAAAATTTGTTTTATAGATGTTTAATTTATTATGTTTTAACTGATTTTTAATGTGTTTTTACTCTGTTGGTATGTTTTACATTGTAAGCCGCCTATGAAGACCTTGGCAATTATATGCGGCATATAAATATATGTAAATAAATAAACAAATGGAAAAGGAGGGGAAATGTAGACCAATTTATGATTTCCAAACTTCAATGATACATAATGGAAATTACAATTTCCATTTTTATTACAGGCTATTCGGTTAGACCATTGGATCTTTCTAAAATTTCATGGTTTCCCTATATATTCATAAAGAAAGAATGACATTATAAATATTTGGTGCTGTGGAAGGTTTAAAAAAAGATCCTTCTTTATTCCCTCCTTCCAGGGAATTATTTCAGTACATCATGTGTCATCACAGTATTCATTTCAAGGTTCTTCCTGAGAGATCTTAAGGGATTTCAGCATAGCTAATTTGTCAGCCTTTTTCTTTGCTAATCTCAGTTCACTAATTTTAAGACCACAAGAAACTTAATGGCCTTCTTTTAAAGGCGATGTGACAAATTAAGTTTTTATGCCTGAGAAATAGGGTTTTTCCATTAAGATAAACTCAGTTGGACCACCAGAGTCCAAAGCTAATGCAAATATGATAATTAGGAGCATTAAAAAGGGACATGTTTGTTACAACACAATATCATGAGAAATAGATATACTAGATTAGAAAAGACTAAAAATGTTACATCCAGTGATTTAAAAATGAAAAAGAGAGAGCGCATGCTGGTTTAATACCAGATCTAAGGTTATCTCCTGCTGGCTCAAGCCAGGAGATAAAGCCAGGAAGCTAAGACTGATGTTTTAACAGTCATGCTCACAATTGGTAATGATGTTGTACCACACCACAAACTGTGCTTACTTGCAACTTATCCTTCATGCACCCACAGTTTTCTTTGGCCCTTTAAGCCCAAATCCAGATGGAGAGTGATTGGGACATGCAAAGATGCCCTCAGTGTTATGCTCTTAGATTGGCTTATTGCTAGAGGAATCTTTCTGGGAATTATGCTACGTACTGGGATGTATAAAAGAGTCTGTTATATCTATATATCAGGTTTTGTGAATGATCAGGCACCTTTCATTCCTGTGCTTCTTGATGGATTCAGGATTTTTGTTCCATTTATGTTATTTATTTTTGCAGACGTGCACATTTGCACAAATCCCCTTCAAGAAACAAAAACGGTCCGGGTGGCTTGAGGCATTTTCTGACATCCGTATCCATGACTGCTGTCTGCTTCACCGAAGCAATGAAGCCTTGCTGAATTCCTCAAAACCCTGGGTAAGGCACACTACCAGTTCTTACCACAATTTGAAATAAATAAAAAAGAAGTAAAAGAGATAAATGTAGCAATATTCAACTTCTTTTGAATTACTGTACCCATGGCACTGGCTTCATTTGAAATTTGGCACAAGCATAAATGTCCTTGTGTAAGTTATGGTTCCCAAGTTTCAAGTTATTAGCTCAGTGAGTATCATTACTCCAAACAATTGAATGTTGAGGCTTATAATTGCAAGAACTGTGAATGTGTTTGTTGCTGCTGCTGCTGCTGTTGCTTTCTTAGTTACTTTTAGTGACAATTTACTTTAGATTTCTTCAGTTTGGAGGTATTTGTGTGGGTTGACCCACTTATATTTTCTGAGCATACCAGCTACATTTTTCAATCAGTGCTTACAAGCAAACGTCAAGCACTCATCTCTGCTGACGTTAGGGGTTCACAGAACTGATACGTTGTGGGATTATAACTAGTAGCTGTTACTCCCTGCCCATATATACATGTTCAATACACACAGGGAGAGGTTTTACACATACATTTGTACAGCACAAAATACATTGGCAATGGACCATATGGCCTATGATCATTTCGGTGGTGCAGGTGGGCCTAAATTACAACCCTCAGCAACTCTCTGACCCACCTCCTTTTTATGTACATGGCACCAATATTCGCATCCATTCAGCCAACAACAACACAGTTCCAAATATCATAGGACAATAATTCCTGTTATGGACATAAAGGGAGTATTTGAATTGCCCTTTCCTCAGCAGTAGAGCATGCCTAGAGAGATCATGGGCTCTCCTGCACTACAGACATTCAAAAAGAAACTGGACAGTCATTTGAGTGGAATGGTGTAAATTGGTGACCTGCAACAGCAGGGGATGGAATCAATGGCCTTCTTGGCCCCTTCCAAGTTTACTGTTCTATGATTCTATGCCTTTGTTTCTCTGAGCCTAAAAACATGGGCCTATTTCAGTATCTGACTGCTGTTTAGAATACTGTCTTGTGCAAATGCCACAGTGTCATTGGCCATTGTCTACAAATAGTTTCTCTCTCTCTCTCTCTCTCTCTCTCTCTCTCTCACACACACACACACACACACACACACACACACAAGATCTGAAAGAGGAATAACCACTTAGACACCTGGAAGCCATCTGGGTATTCTGCAAACTCATCAGTTGAGTTTCAACCTCAGAGCCAATTGATAAGTTCTGAGTTTCACTGAGATACCCAAAGCCTAGGGGCAGGGGCAGGGAACAGATAAAATTGTCAGCAACCTGTGTAAGCTATCATTTTGGATGCTCCATTAGAATTGCTCAAATCAATCACATGTGGCACAATTTGAGGCTTGCCATGGGTTTCTGCCATGGACTTAGTAGGGATTAAAGGTTAAAGGTAAAGGTTTCCCCTTGACATTAAAGTCCAGTCATGTCTGACTCTAGGGGACGGTGCTCATCTCCATTTCCTAGCCGAAGGAGCCAGTGTTTGTCCGCAGACAGCCTCCGTGGTCATGTGGCCAGCATGACTAAACACCAAAGTGCACAGAATGCTGTTACCTTCCCACTGAAGTGGTACCTTTTTATCTACTTGCATTTACATGCTTTCGAACTGCAAGGTTGGCAGGAGCTGGGACGGAGCAACAGGAACTCACCCCGTTGTGCAGATTCGAACCAGCAACCTTTCGATCAACGAGTCCAGCTACACAGCAGTTTAAACCACTGCGCCACCTGCATCCCTTAGTAGGGATTACTTCCCGGTAAATATGTAATGGACTGCAGCCATAAACATCTGCTTGTTCCCACTCCCCTTATGTATGATGTCTTCTCAAGGATACATCCAAAAAGGTAAACATGACATTGACCTGTTTTATTTTCTACCATGAGCAGTTTATTAAAACTGTAGAAGCAACATGTTGAGACACATCCTTTTGTGAGTCCTTCCACTCTTGTTCATACGATGAAGTTTATTCTGATGCAAATTGAAAACAGTTCTGTAAACCAACATTTTCTGCTAATAATTTATCTGGGCTTCATGCAACATCACTTGTAAACCAACTTGTAAATCCACCATTTCCTCATACCATTACAGAATTCTGTATCATTGTCAGTAAGCACCTACCTAGCAAGATTCCTCTTACTGTGACAGATGCTACATTTTCTTGAAAAACTTCCTTCTGCCTCCAACAGATAAGGTAGCACAGAACACACAACACATTAATCTCCTATACAATACATTGTTGAACTTAATTACTGCGTAGTTATGCCATCAAAGAATGTGAAGGTGTATATGTGTTCAGCATAAGTGCTAGATATATTTGTGGTAGATATCCAAGCCCATAATAAAGGTGTCAATCAAGTTGTTGAGCTCTCCTATGTACAAGTTGCCCCTTTGATATTCCCTTGAATGATCTGAAAATCACAAATCAGACTTCCTAATGGATTTGATATCTGCTTGGACAACAATCAGGGGTTAACATTGATATTGATAGAAGATATCAGAACACTTTAAAGAAAAGTCTGTCCAAAATCAATCTGCCCCTGGTTATACCAGATTCATGAGCAAATAAGTTAGACTGATCTAAAATGTATAATGCATAACAAAATAGTGCTAGGACAGTAGGTTGGAAGGATACACGAATTTCCACAAAGATTGTTTGATTTTTAAGGTCAAGCTTGTTCTATCTGTTTCTGAGTAAATTTACATTTAAAAAGTAAAATGTATGGAAGTCCATACAGTTTTAGTACCCATTTCTAATGTATGGAAATGTGCATTTTTGTGCACATTTTAAAGTCCAAATATCCTCTACTGCTGAAATGCAAGGCTCTCACGGCTATCCATATTTTGTAGGCATTTATTTATTTATTTAAAACTTTTCTAGACCGTCCCTTCCTGAAGTCTCAAGATGGTTTAACAATACAACAATGCAAAATAAAACACAACAACCTAAAAAATTCAAATGACAATAAAACGCCAATTAAAACAATCAGATCTTAAAACATTGGGAAAATAAAAAGGTTTTAGCATTTTTCCTAATATGCACATTCTAAACGCAGGTATCCAAAAATCAAGGTTTTCCTGGGAGCATCATAATGTGGAATAGCCTGTACAGAAATCTGCACCTCATCCTTGTTCAGATATATAGTTGCTCAGCTTGGGATAGGAAGAGTGATTTCAACCCAAAAGGATCAAAATACTTGCCACGTTAATTATATAACGTGGGGCCAATGGAGGCTTTCCTCCATTATTAATTCTCTCCTCCTGCTGTGCAGCATCTTAGTCTGAATCATGGCCACACCTGCTTATCCTGGAGTAAAAGGAAAGAGCAGCATCTGCTACAGGTAGTGTAATTAATATAACATGCATTTGACTCCATGCATCTGTACCCTGTACTGTAGCAATTGTTGTTGGTAGTCACGAAGTCATGTCCAACCCATCGTGACCCCATGCACAACGTTTCTCCAGGCCTTCCTTTCCTTCACCATACCCCGTAGTCCACTTAAGCTTACACCAACTGCTTCTTGCCACCTCATTCTCTGCCGTCCCCGTCTTCTTTTGCCATCTATTGTTCCCAGCATTAGGCTCTTCCCCAGGGAGTCCTTCCTTCTCATTAGGTGGCCAAAGTATTTGAGTTCCATCTTCAGTATCTGGCCTTCTAAAGAGCAGTCAGGTTTGATCTCCTCTAGGACTGACCGGTTTGATCGCCTTGCAGTCCAAGAGACTCGCAGGAGTCTCTTCTAGCACTACAATTCAACAGCCTCAATCCTTTGGCACTCAGCCTTCCTTATGGTCCAGCTTTCACAGCCATACATTGCAACTGGGAAAACCATAGCCTTGACTATACGCACTTTTGTTGGCAGGGTGATGTCTCTGCTTTTTAGTATGCTGTCTAGATATGTCATAGCCATCCGTAAAGAAGTTCTGTCCATCAAATACATGAATTTAAACACTTCAGCAGTGTAATTAGGCTATGATCTTCACCATATGTTTCCCTGTCTGCCTCCAGACATGGACATGTGATGATTTTTTAGGAAGTAAGGTCAATCACTAACAGCTAAGACTCTGCTCCTAATAATTAACTTTCTGTAATCTCAGATTTATTCTATACAAAATGGCAAAAAGGAATACTTCCCTGTCTTCTTTGCTGAGGCCTTTAAGTATTTTAAGTTACTGATCATCCCAACAGTAAGCCTTTTGTATGGGAAGAAAAAAATATAGTTTCCATTCTCTTGTTTCATACAATTTGCATTACGCAGCTCTTATAATGGGATAAAGCAAACTCTGATATGGGATTCAGTGAAACACCCAGGGACCCTCCCTACCTGCTTCAGTAGCCATCTGTGATTTTCATATGTCTCTGTGGCCATTTTTAGTTTCCGGTCATCAGTCCAGTTCATCCCAAACACTGAGGTTTCTTTTCTTTTTTTAAGTTTGCACTGCAATCTTTTTCCCAATACATGCATTTTACTTTGCAGTTTGGTCTAACATGCACATTTTGTAAGCAATTTTCTAACTAGAATGTATTTTGAATATTATTTCAATAATATATACATTTTCATGGGGACCTTCCCTTAATATCCACATTTTGTGCATATCATTTATTTGAAAAGCCCTTTGCAAAATGTATACAAATGGCACTTTTAAGGCACACCCATTTTGGTTCACATAGTGGTTCAGAACTCTGAAATTTTAAGTGCATTTCCATTAAAATATACAGTACATGGAGAAAATTGCTCCTCATTAGCCATTTCCCTCTGTTTGCCTATCATGGATCTTTTTTAAACCTGACTTCTTGGGTTCTTTGTTGTTGGTGGGAAGAACAGTTTGCAAGCAATAGGTGGGCTTCCTGACCAGGAAAGTTCCAATTACCAAGAAAGCTTCTCTGTCAAGTTCAGGCCATCCAAACTGAAAGGACCTGGAGCTGAGTCTCTTCTGCTAATTTCTGGGTATGGGAAGCAGAAATACATACATCTTCATACAAAAACAAAAACTTTACATCTGTTATCATTCGGTGACCTAAAGCTGGTGGCTCTACCTGCTGGTGTCTACCTGTAGAATTTCCTCCCCAGTAAAATTTACACTGGACTTCTTTTTATTTGCGTTCATCACATGCGCCTTTTGAAAAAATGATTGCATTGTTTTAACATTTCATGCACACCATTGGATTACACTGGTGGATGTGCTATGCATTTAACTAAATAAATATTAGCTCTCTTTTCTGAACATTCTCTACTTTAAAGAAAATATTCCTCTGATCCTGATGAATGATGGGTGTTGTGAAGGAAACAAGGGGTCGACAGAAGGTTGTTGCTGGGGAGAGAAGGTTGCTTGAGCTGAAACCAATCCAGCAAGTTAGGCAGCCGACACCATTGAAAGCCAAGCCAGGAAACTCTGAGACCTTAACGGATACCCCTAATGGATTATGAAAGAGGGGTCAAATAAGTACCCTCTATTTCCAGTACTTAGGACTGAAACCTTAAACAGTAGCATTATCCAAGAAGACTCTGCATTTAACACTGAGAAAATGTAGACCGAAGTGCAGTCAACAGCTATAAGAAGTAGTAATGGTTAACTGGGATGGGGAAGAAAAAGCACACCGGAAGTAGAAAACATTTGGGCCCAGATTTCAAGGCCAAAGAAACAAAGCTACCTAAACCTATCTAAATATACCTAAGCACAAGATTTCAGATAGGATGTAGAAGTACTTATGTCCTTTTGCCAGCACCGTGCATCTGTTTTATGGTCTCCTTTTGAACTGCATATTCACTGCTCAGATATACGGGTAGTGTTGCACTCACTGAATCCAAACTCTGTGTGCTCTGTCCTCCAGACAGTGGTCTGCAAGGGCATTGGCTGAAGCTTTGCACGTTTGACTCATTCCATTCTTAGAAGTAGGCAAGCCCTAACCCATGGCTGAGCTTTGCCCTTAATAGTCCAATATTGGATGCACAGGATATTTCTATAACTCATCACAGACAAAAGCAAAACAAATGCAAAGTGGACCCAAAAATTGAAAACACATACTGGACATTTCCCAGAAGGTATCATTTCTCTAAAGTAGAGTATGTAGAATTAATTATCTGCCAAGCATTTCTGTGAATTTTAATAAAGGGGGGGAACCATCTTTCTTGACCTATGAAATAATACTTACCCTCTCTTTAAGCAGGTATTTCTGACAAGACTGCTATTAGTAGTGCCCAGCTCTCCTGAAAAGAAAGAGTTTGTTTCTGTTTTCAGCCTATTTGCCTTAGAATTGCTTTCCTGCTTTTTTCAGACATTCGAAAATGAAGGTGTGACTAGACTTCATCTTTATGGAGCTGGCTGTCTAGTCCAAGTTCCAAACCATTGAGTTTGGCAGGCAGTGGATTGCACTGGGACTGTGAACCACCAAGAGATCTGTAATATCAATGCTCCTTAATCTTTTGCATCTATAACAAGAAATTTAAAAATAGCCAAACAAGAATTGACTTGCGGCCATGATGTATGCACACGTGTGTGTGTTTGTGTACACATACACACAGACAATATATCTTGTTTAATGATGGCAGTATTTCTCCATTATGTATATTACAAAGTTTCAGGACCTGAACCTTATTTAGAAACAATGTAAGTATCCAGATTCTCTTCCATGTTCTGATAGACATTTGTAAAACATTCCAGCACAGTAGGATATGATTTTTTAAACTACTGATGGTTTTCTACCTCCTCCAAACACATGCTGAAATTTTGTATCCATTCTGTGCCACAGATTCAGAGTTTTGTCCCACCATCCCTAAATCCTACATCAAATGTGGGTTTGCAGTTAACAAGAAGCAAGCAGGCAAAACTCATTGCTAGAACAAAACTAGCACAAACATTTGGCATCGGTTCAGAGGTAATACGAAAATATGGATATTTTACGATCGATAGACCCCAGTTAGTAGTATCCCATATTCACATTTTTGTTGGTGGCAAAAATATTTGGATTTGTGGAACAAAAGAACTGTCACAAAATTTCAGCATTGGTTCAGGAGAGATATGAGAACATGAAGTTTGAAGGTGATATAAGAATATGACTGTTTTACCTTCACTGAGGATACAGCTGAGAATTCCATTTGGGAGGTGAAAATTCAATGGATTTTCATGATTATTTGTTCCAGAATTAGTTCTGGTTCTATCTTACTGTGTCAATTTGATTTGTACTGCGAATTGAGTAAA
This sequence comes from Varanus komodoensis, assembly GCF_004798865.1. Lineage (NCBI taxonomy): Eukaryota > Metazoa > Chordata > Lepidosauria > Squamata > Varanidae > Varanus > Varanus komodoensis. The sequence continues at coordinate 4,493,593 of NW_025335409.1, forward strand.
GACTGTGGGTAACAGACAGCTAAGGGGATAGATTATTTGGGATAGATTCTAGGGAGGATGTGCAATTAATTAAGAATTCTAAATTCTTGCAATGACCCCCCCCCCTTTTGAAAACAGAACCTTGCAGAGCCCTCTGCAGATTGAGACCTAGTATGCACCTGTGTACTTATGGGGATCCAGAGTTGAAAGACTTGCCTGATCAATGCCCTGGCCAGTGTCTGATGTCAAAATGCAGCAGTTACCAAATACAGACATTCTCCAAGAAAGGATGCAAAGAAGTTAATGGCTTATTTTGTGGTCACTTTACAGCTATCAAATAGCAAGGTGTCAAGTGAAAGCAAAGCCATGAAAGGATATTGGCTCACAAAAGAGGGTCATCTGTAGATCAGCTCTTCACAGTGAAATCCTTTGGTTATTTTCACTGTTTTCAGTTCAACTCTTTCCCAAGACTCTAGGTGCCCACTGAATGCAATGGACAAACAATGTCCAGACATGCTATTAACCAAAAGACTGAACATTAAAATGTTGTCCATTGTTTTCAATGTTTAACGGTGAGAAGTTACTTAGTGAATTGGGGTTTGACTATCAGCACAGGAAACTGACAGATACAAGTTAATAATCTTGGAAGGATAAAAGAACATTTAATGAAGTATATGTTCAATTATAATAGGATTAATTTAATAGATTGTGCAGAAGGGATCTGTGGATGACAATTTTGGATTAAACGTGGAACAAGATATGTCAATCCATAAAGTGTATGCCCTAAGGGCTTTTTGAACAGAACATACAGTATAAATTGATGCTCAGATACTATATAATACCAGCAAAGCTCAATAGGATGATTTCGCTGAATCTCTTTCTTTGATACAAATGTAAAGCACTCAGCACAGATGTTTATCATGTGCACTGAGATGTCTGTAAGCACAAATATACTGGCAAAAAGTAGTAAGCATTGTATGACAAATTATTGATCATATCATTAGCTCGACTCCTCTGTGGTTTTTATGGAATTCTACAGAAAGCAACTGACGGAAAGTTGCAAGGTTGCTAGTGTTGAATATATTGATTTCTTCCAAAAATGGGGAAGGCGGGATCAGGCCACTTTGGACTCCTGCCACAGGGCCTCCATGCTGCTACCACTGCTAAATTGGGCACCAGTAACAAAATGAGCTGCTACGGAAGGATAAAAAGGATAGATTTATTTTGCTGTCCTGTGTTTGCCTCCACAAAGGTCAACAGCATAGCAGCAGCAGTGGGACCCACACAGGCCATGTGTTGCTACTGTAAACCTGTGCCCTGTCATGTTGAAGGAACACGACGATCGCCTACCCCATGCAGTAAATCAGCCATCAATCACTTGGACAGGTTGTTAGCATGATGGATTATCTACCTCATCATCTTTCGAGCTCCATCTTTAAAAACTTATCTTAGCAAAAGATTTACTGGAAGTATTTTGCTACCAAACTCTCCTGTTCAATTTCTACATCAAAATATGCCATGGCAATTCCCAATAAAAGTTTGCTTGACCTTTAGGAATAGACTGACTCTGCATTCCTGGTCCCTTGGGTAGTCACTCTGCTGCAGCTCAAGAGTCCATGACTGAAAAGATAAAAGGAACTGCTGGAAGATGAGCAATGAGCACAGCTTGGTGGCAAAGTTGAAGGAAGAGCTAGTAATGCTATCAACGACATTACTAATTACTTCGCAGTCAGAATTTAAAATGAGGGTCCATTTGTCATCATGACATCATCAATCAGGTCTCTATTAGCCTTAGGCAATGCCGTTTTTCTTGTTCATTGTTGCATACTCTTGCATTTTGGACTGTAGGTTTTGTTTGTTTTGTATTTCATACAGCAATGATAGATACTTAGCATTTTAATCAAAACTAATCAAAAAGTGCAAATTTCTTTATATTTGTGGGGGGAAAAAACTGGATTTTTTTAATTGCTTGAGAGAAAACTAAACTGACAAATTTGTCCATCCAGGTTTTGAGTTGTTACGAGCTTGTAGCTCTTAGTTGTCTGGGTGTGATACTTGTTGAATTAAAGCTGGTTTGCTTGCTTGCTTGTTCATCTGTTTGTTTCTTGGACAGATTCTTCACCTTTCACAACTGTACAGCCATCAGTACATCCTGACCCTTGTCATTCTAGGAATAGTTCTATTTTTTGAATTTGGTCAGTGTAAATTGGTGAGAATTTTGTTTGATGAGGGGGGTGGGATATACAAAAAATAGCAAATTTATTCATGAGGAATGAACCTGAGAATTAAAAAAAAAGTTTCAGGGAAAAATGGAACAGAAATTAGCATCTATCTTTAGTTCCCAGCTGGAAGAAACTTCAGCCTCCCTTATGGCCAAATGTCACCCAGGCAACCCCTCCTTGTTATTTCACTGGGAAGTATCTGTGTACATCCATAAATTTCCATAGATTGCCTGGGATTTGCCCATCTCTCCTCTCCACACCAACAATTACTTTTCCTTTTCTTGCTGTCCTTTGCCTTCTTCAACCTGACGACACTCACAATATACCTCCTTGCCTTCTGTTTCCATTCCACCTGCTCTGAAGTTTTATTCACAGGTCACCTGCTGCCCAGTGATACCACAGATGATTTTCCTTCCAGGCCAGCACAGCCTGTAGCTTGTCTAGAAGAGCTTCTTCAGTGTTCAAGTCCAAGGTATGGAAAGGTAAGTCGCAGAGACCCCTATGTGAGAGTTTAATTTGGCACAAACTTGAGCATGCATGTGATCATCTTGAATTGACCACTCCTTCTCCTGAGAACTTGGAATTCAGGTGCTATGAATATCACTGAAACTCAAAATCCATTTTAAGTGGATTTTTAATAGTTACATAATATAAGAAACTGAAAGGACCCAAATGAATCTAATCATAACATTTTCATAGACACTGCGTAGAATTACAGTATAGTTGCTATTTGAAAAGTAAAGAAACCTTAGAACTTCTGAACCATGCAAGATGCATGACCTTTTCTCGCATGGGATCTGATATTGCTCAGTTTGCTCTTCTTTGCCAGTCTTTCAAAAGCATAGCTATATCTTTGGCTATCAAGATAAGCCATTCCATCCATAGATCAAGGTGATCAATGTGACAATTGCTGTCACCTAATTTCTCAGTTTGTGCTCAGTGGTTCGTGGCTGCTTTTTCTGTCCAGCTGATCTAATTGGTTGATAGGCCATTAGGTTCACATACAGTGGCTCGGCTGGCCCTAGAAATTCCATTCTGCATTTCTAATATTTATTTATTTATTAAATTCTTGATTGCTTTATTGTTTCATTGCTCATTATGCCACCTTTCCTAATATCCATTCCAAATAAAATGCTTTTATTTTCCCAGGTTCCTGCTTGACTCGGTGTGACATCAGTAGAGCATCTCTGTTAGGGTTCTTTGCATTTTAGCCTGATTTGGTTCCTTACCTATTTATCTCATATTGTCAATGAACACACTTTCTCTAGCTATGTTCTCTGCACTCTATATCTATCATTATGCTGGGACATACACAGAAGAGGTAGTGAGGGAACCTTGAGATTTATCTGAGTTGTTTTTCCTATAACAAACGTGGCCAATTATTATTTGTACAATGGCCAAATTGAGTCACAAACTGGGTTCTATTGAAAAAAATGTCATGAAGCATGCCAATGGACAAGAAGATTAGAACAGAACCATCCCAGCTTGTATTACTATTCTATTCCTTTCACATCAGTATCCAGTAACACCTCTGTGAAGCCTGAGAGGTTGATTTCCACCTAGAACACAACTTTGTCTTTCTTTACACAGGAGTGAATCTCTATGCAAGCCTTATTACTGGCTCAGCATGTATAACATGTTTCATAGGGGTGCGGCAGTTTGAATCCCAGTTTTCTTTGTACAAACTGAACAGTCTAGACACTGCCCGACACTTGACAGATGATTAACAAGTCAATCTGGTCACCATGTGTCAGTCTGTCACTAGACTGTAAAATGAACAGTTCCACCCAACATGTGTGGGGACCCTTTGCCTAGGGCTGTGTGCAGATGCGACTCCACAACCACATTTCCTTTGTAACAAGGGTGGGCAATATTTGACCCTCTGGTCCCTAATTCCCAACATCCTTCATCATTAGCTATGCTAGAGAATTGCAAGCCAACGCATTTGGAAGACCATAAACTGCACACCCCTGCTGTCTAAGGAATAATTAAAGTTGCAATCAGCTTTACACATATTAATGCTTTTCAGTGTATGTTTGCATACTCATCAGAGTGGCTCTGCTAAGCGTGTGTGTGATTTAAGAAAACATCTGCAGAGCAGGAACAGAAAGATCCTATGTTGTAAGTTGTGTCCCCTGCACACACATACACATGCACACCATTAGCCAGAAGAAAACTGTTGTCTAAAGCATCCCTTTTCACCTGTATCAAATGGAGACTTCCTGCTGCACAGAAACTCACCTGTCTCCCCTTTTCCAACTCCCTGGAGTCTCTAGTAGTACAGCTTTGCTACCCTTACAGGAAACAGATTACTGGCAGGCAAAAGAGGCTCAGAACTCAGTAGATACCGTGCTTTTCCCCACAGCATGATCTCTTGCTGTTTTCCAAGCTACACATAAAGCAAAGAAGGCTTAAGAGTAGAGAATTCCCAATATGAGTAGTATTTTTTAAAAAAATCTTTGGCACCTTCTCCTCCCAAGTACTAAGGACCACCCCACAAAAATACTATTATTTGCAGCACTTGTGTAGGTCTATTTTATCAGAGCTGTATACATCAAAGTTGGATAGACAATTAAATAGGCAATTTTAGTTCTGAGCTAATTCTGGGAGCAAAAGCAATTAAGTGGCTGCTAATACAAGTTCAGGGTAAGAGAAGCAGGATTGGTTTAAGATCACACCAAATGCAGGCATGCACATGCAAACACATACACACAAACGTAAATCCTAAGCATACAATTATCACAGATTTAAAGCAAAAGGCAAACCAAGGGGTTATAGCACACAACATGGATCTGCAACAGAAAAAAGGCATCTCCAATATACTATTCATTCACCTTCCCCAGAGACTGCCTTGATTTCACATTTAACTGTCTACACTTGAAAAAAAAAGTGTGATGACAATCTTCTGTTTCTTTCAGTTCCAGATTTCCAAGAGTTGATGCAGCAAAAGACAGTCTGATTACAAATGGATTGCATGTTGTCTGGACTCCCCATGAAATGAAAGTAAACACAATGAGGTGGATACACTGGAAAAGCCCTAGGCAAAGATGCAAAGCACTAGTAGCCCAATCTGATAGTTGGCCACCCAAATGTAAACCCTATTGAACTCCAGGAGGCTCATTTCCTGCTGTATATATAAGTATGGTTGCCTCAAAATTATTTACCTAGATCTGCATCTAACAATATCCATTGCCTATCTATTACTATTGTTGTTATTGTTATTACTTCTAATAATAATGTGACTTTTTTTTCCTTTCCAGGAACTCAAGGCAGCTTACATGATTTCTTCCCCTCCTGAAGCTTATCTTCACAACAACAACCCTGTGGGGTAGGGTGGGCTGAGGTTTGTGACTGGACCAAATCCAGTTAGTTCCACAACTGAGTGGGCCTGGATCTTCCCAGTTCCACAGTGTTAACCACTACACCACACTGGCTTTTTATCTGCTTTTGTAGAACTATAGATAGCTAAAGCTGGAGCTATCACTATAGGTTCAGATATAGATACCCTATTTTTGTTCAGTATTGATAAGTTGCTGACCTAGCAGAAATAAACAAAATGACATTTGTAATTATTCCTTTCACGCATTGCAGAAACATGTCCCTTTAAAAACTTATTTGCTCTGGTTGCAAAACATTTTCTACTAAAAATAACTTGACTAGAAAACGTTGGGTTGAGAACTGCATCTTGAATTACATGAAGGTCATTAATTTCACTGGAGCCCTTTGAAGTATATATGCAGCATGTCAGAAGATCTCAGTGGGATTGGATTTCACATACCTTGCTGTGTTGCTTCACAAGAAGTGATATCTGACAGAAGCTAGTGTCTTTTGTTTTCCTCTGTGTTTCTAGATATCAAACAGATCAAACGTGTTAAAGGCTTAAATAAATAAATAACTCTAAATATGCACACATGATTACTATGGAGGCAAGTCCCAGGAAGCTTGTACTTAACGTGGCTTTTCAAGAGAGATTCCATACAGTTTACTGGGCTTATGAGATATGCTCAGACAAGCAAGTTCTGATTGATTTTCTTTTCCCCCTTTCCTTTTACAATCTGCATAACTCCCATCTGGAATTTTGTGTACAGTGTTAGCAAATATTCACTATATTAATTGACTACAATTTTCAGAACAGGTGGAATCTGGAACTCTTGTCAGCCTTGGAAATTAATGCAAATGAACTGAGGTATGTATCTGTTAACACACAGGTGTTTGGAAATCTAGATACAATCTTATCTCTAGAGCTATCTTTTGCTATGCCAGTGTAGAGCGCTGGTCTAGAACACCTCACAGGATCACTCAGCTTCATAACACTGTGGAATGGTTCTCGAAAAGATGCACACCACTTGTTTACAAACATCTGCATGCTGCCAATTAAAGATGTGAACTATCTCCACTAAGATCTGGAGATCCTGAGCTGACATCTACATATGTGATGATCAATCCATAGGAATGAATTTCTGCTGACTTCACCTCAGATGGGCAAATATAGTCCAAAATAATTTGAAATTTCTGAATATAGGACAGGTTTGCATATTCAATCATTTTTATTTGGTATAATTTGTTCCTGAACTTTCAACATACATTTATATTGAAACAAAGAGCAGTTAAGAAAGTAGTAAGAAACCATCAAAATACAATTGAAGCACAAATAATAAAATAAAATAAAAAGCATATAAAGTAGCTGTAAATTTTGATAACAATCCATTTTTTATATTTCATTTATTAACTTTTTTTTATCATGGGCAGTCTTGGTCCTTACTGAAATTATGGCAGTAATTCCCTTGGGTTTGTGATTCTTTTTTGCTTTCCCTAACAATCAAAATTGCTGTTCCAGAAGAGTTGTGTGTGTTTTCTGTTGACTATCTGGTACAGGAACTGTACATGTGCTGAATTATGTGATTTCTCTCTCTTTTCTCTTGTGTGTGTTGTGCTTCAAAATAGGACTTGTGAGTTGCATAATGGAATCTGACCCCTGCCTCTTGGGATGCTTCAGGAATGGCACTCACAGAATAATTGTTGCACATCCACGGATGGAGGGGGGTGCTATGTATCATTGTGGCACCATGTCCCCCACTGGCAAGAATTCCCTCGCTCCCTTTCTCTGTATGTTTTCTGGCACATCCTCTGAAAGCACTTTAGCAGTGTTTCTATGGACATTAGAGGTGTATCTGTCTTCCCATCCCATCCCCATGTGGGTATATTCTGCTTTGGTATTTTGCTTGTCTCCTCCCAGGTCATAGGATACAGTGGCCAGTGTTGCTCTTTCAAAGTCTTAAAGTATCATCCTATGCATGTTAGACTAGGACAGGGGTTGGCAGCCCGTGGCTCCGGAGCCACACATGCCTCCTGAATCCCTGTGCTGTGGCTCTGTTGCTCAAAACACGTGCCGACACAGCCACCGATCTGTGACCGAAGCTCCACTCAGGAACACCCCACTAGCTGGTTAAGTAAATCGCTACAGTCCTCTGCTGTTTTGCAGGGAAAGAGTAGAACAAGCTTCCTGCAGGCTCTCATGTTACATGAAGCTGCTGAAAAGATTCTCTTTGTCCCAGTGTAATCTCCTTCATCTGTATGTTAAAAGCTGCACTTGGGACCTGTCACAATTCAAATCACTTGACTGTTTATCTGCTAATCAGTCACTAAACACACCTATCTGTGACCAGGGCCAATCTACTGAGCTTCCTGCCCCCCCACCCCCCCCCACATAGGCCAACCATGGATAAATCGAAGAGAAGAAAAGTTTCTGAAGAAAACCAAACGTTTAATGGTATGTGGGTAGATTCATTTGCTTTTGCTGCTGACCAACTTATGAGGTTTGCTGTTTAATGCATGTAGCCCTTTAGCACTGACTTTGACTCTGCAGGAAGCTGTTCTCCTATTCAAAATATATGAAAGGAGTCCTACTATTTTATAATGTAAGATAAAAATAACAGTTTTTAGAGACTGAACAAGAGCTGCAGCTAAATCATAATGAAGATATAGATCTACTTCCTTGTGTTAAGAAGATTCTTATAAAAATTCCAGCAACATTATCACATTGGGAGAGGGATGTTTGTTCAATATTTCACCAGACTATTATTTATATTTGTTGTATTGCAGAAACTCTACTTACTATATGAAAGTATCAGTTAGTCCTTTTTTTATTCAGGTTGACAGCTAACTGCACCCTGCAGTACATGTGATAAAAGGATGAGGGCACACAGAAGCAGAGGGCATGTTTGGTTTGCTGCAGGCGGATAATTTAAGTTCAGCTTTTTATTTCATAAATATGAGGAGGACTCAAATAGACATTGAGTATTTTATTTGAAAGTAACCTTCAACCCAGCCTCTTTTTTTTTTTCGGAGTTCAAAATGTTTTTGTTGCATGCAGAAATAAAAATTTGTTTTCTCTGTAGCAGTTCATTGATTTCATCAATGCAACACACTATAGTTTTTTTATACATTGCATAAAGTTAAAAAATGATATATGCAGTGTTATCTTCATTTTAGATGTCAAAAGGGTTTTGCGGCTCCCAGTGTTTTCTTTTCTGTGGGAAACGGGTCCAAATGGCTCTTTGAGTGTTAAAGGTTGCCGACCCCTGGGCTAGGATGTGTGAGGAATCCACTTTGAGGGTGGGAATCCATCACATTCCATGTATTCAGCCCCCGAATTCCAGTCCTCTTTGTCACAGCCATGGGTCCAAGCTCCTCACAAGCACACCCAGCATTCCCATGGAATCAAGTCCACAACCACTGAACGAGTGGCATCCTTTTCCATGTCTTGTACATCACCCTTTGCTTGTGCTGCCCATGATGTGGAAGAGGGCTTCTGATTGTACAGCCTTCATTCAGTGAGCATTCATGGGCATCCTCTTGGCTTGGCTCACTTTCTAAGAAAGAGCCAAACATGAGAAAAAGTCTATGAATATTAGAGGGATGGATTTCAGGAAGCTTAATTGCAACCCTGGTTGAGACACCATCACCATTGTTATTACACTGTTGCAATGTTTTCCCTTTGGAAAAGGAAAATTGGTGGAAGGGTAATGGAGATAAGGTTAGATCCCATATATACACATCTGACTCACACCAGACTTACTATAGATCAGGAATTTTATCACAAAATTCTTGAGGTGGTTACTAGAACTGGACAAAAGCACAGTAGATGACATCCAATTAATGCTTATATTTTGCATTTCAGAAACACTGAGGTTTGGGGATTTCCAGAAGCCCTTTGCTGAAACCCTTTTTGAAAGATTGCCAATCAACTAAAAATCAATGAATGCTCATTCCTTAGAGAAGGCACAATTTCTCCATCAAGCTGTATGAGCAGGCCACCCCTGGAAGGTCCTACCATTCAAAGAAATGGACTGATCCACCATCTTTTCATACCAATAGTATGTGAAGCTAACTCATATTGATCTTTTTTCCCCTTTGCACAGACTTTATGGTTTTCCTGTCTTTTCTCACGTTCAGTCAATAAATGAAGAATTATTACCTCCAAAGAGAGAGAACTAATGAGACGTAATAAGATTAATAGGAGCAAAAAATGAAAAGCATGAAATTTTAGGCCTTTAACCTTATTAAGTTATTATCTTAAATTATACTGGAAATTTCTGCTGGAATGTGCATCAAGAGCTCATTTTGGCCCCAGAGGCCTGTAATATTGTCACTTCTTCAAAAACAGCTTCAGAAGCTTTCAACCTGGTCTTAATTAAAATATAGTATGATGTCATTTGACTTCCATTAATTCAATATCAGTGAGTCCTTTGCCGCTGTCATTAACTTAGGTAAATGGATTTGTTTTACATAATAGGTAGTAAGTGTAGCATGGGTCATAAAAAGTGTTTTCCACAGCAAGATTTAAATAGTTTGAGTTACACGCGCAGCCATATATTTAGATATTATTAGCCTGAATGCCTGGTTTAGGTTACTCCAGAGGCATATCTTATCATAGTACCCTTATTCTGTGGAACAGCACATTAAATAAAGACATCAAAAAGGCAATGGGGTCACAATACTGTTTCCAAATTACTTCCACTTGCCATTCTACTAGATTTATTATTATCACAATTCTTTCAACAAAGGTAATATCCTTGTTTATTTTTCCATATTGCACGTATTTCATTTAGGCCTGCAACCAACTCCATCTTCCCAGTTAAATCTGTAAGATTAAAAATCATGCTCTGGAGGAGCATATTTTCTCCCAATCCCTTTATGTTGATTGCTCACCTCTTTTCAGAGCTGCTCACTATCACTTTTATTCCCTATCTGCTGTTGATTATCATACCATCTGTAGGTTTTTCTACCTTCCAAGAGTAATACCAAGTAATCAGGCAATATCCCATGACCAAAATGGCATCAACATACTACACCATCCTGTCAGAATATATTTTATTGTGCATTTCCTTTCAGAGGGAAGGTGATGCTGCCCAGATAGGCACGTTTTCCCAGTAAATATTCTACTAATCACTTTGTCTTATTTTCATAAGGGAAACTCTGATGTTTCTCAACATTCGTCCTTGTCCAGAGACAAAAGAGAATTATATTTTGCTTTGATCTTCAGAATAAATATCCCACTTCTTTGTTCTCCTCCTCCCCCACTTCATTTTATATTTCCATATTCACCCCCTTCTCCCCATTTTATCCTCACAACAATGTTGTGAGGTAGGTTAAGCTGATATTCATACAATAAGTCTCACAGCCAAGGACTAGAACCTGTATCTCCTGACACTAGCTTTCAAAAAAACCATTGGGTATGTGTGTGAGAGAGAGAGAGAGGCAAAAGAGAAAGAGAGAGCAACTGTAAGGTATTTATAGTACCTCTTGATTCTTCCCACCCCCTTATTTTTATTTTGTTCCATTTTTCACCAGGAATTAAAGACTTCTGGCCTGCAACGGCTTGGCCTGGCTTGGCTTGGCTTGGCTTGGCTTTTAAGAGAGCTCTTGTGTCTCTTGACTACCCTTGCCTACAACAATGCTCGTGATCCTATAGTGGAAAATTGCCTTTGATATGTGTGCTGGGACAGGCAGAGTAATAAAAAATATAAAGTGGCTGCTACTACTTTCTCCATCCCCTTGTTTTTCTTTCAAAGGGAATACAAATAACTCTTTCATACAGCGATCTGAAGAGGTATTGATTATTTCAGGAAGTCTTAGTCTGTCATCAAAAAGTGAGTAGTGGCCCACATCCAGCAACACCAGAGGATTACCCTGGTCCATTGTCAGAGTCATATTAAGGTTACTTAGCCCCACAAACCCTGAGAGGGAGAGAAGTGTTCTGAAAATGGCTTTGCTTTATTAAATCTCAGATGACTAACCAAGTGGTCAATCAAAGACTGTGTTGGTACTGTTGTTCTTGAAATAGTGAGCATTCTATATCATTCATTTATGCTCAGAACTGTTCCCATGTCTGGTGGTTTCCAGAAGCAAGACCCAATCTCTTGTTCAAAATGCTTCTCAAATTTTGATACAGTCATTATCTTAGCCATAGTTAAGGCTAGCAATTCAAAGCTATCAGCTCATCTCCCTGGGCAAAGAAAGGAACTGGGCATATTTTCCAGGAATGTAAAGAAATCCAGGGCCTAGATCAGTTATGATCCAGGGGCCATGCACTAATATACACATTCACAACTCAAAAAATTCTCAGTTGGAATGAACTTCAAGAAGTGCATGGAAGCATGTCCCTTCATGCCATTGCAAACCCATCTAGTAATGGCATGTTGTGCTTTATTTAGAGCAGAAGCAAATTATTACTAACAAGAAAAAATGCTGAAAGCTTTGAAAAATAACAATACCAGCTTATTCACAATAGTGTGGAACAATAATACTGATGAACAATGTTTCCTGACTTTCCAACTCTTTTGATTTATATACATACAGTACACTGGAAATTCATCATGTGACATTTAAATAAATACAATGACTTTGAATTATATCTCCACAGAATACTTTATGATTCCAATTTTTAGAATGAAAATATCAGTTTTAGTATGGTGTTGAGTTCTTCTAAAATGCTTATATGTTGTGATATTAACTTTTTCTGCAGTCATGTCTGGCACCATGGTTTACCTTGGGTACTATCCTGGTGTGTGATTTAATTCTTTGACCTCTACTTCACTGTTTTTTCTTCCTTATATCTAAATTAGCTGAACAGGTGATTCCACCCAACCATGGATCATATAGAGAATAGAGTGCATATCCCATAAGCCTTCTGACAGGACCACCCAAGAGGAAAAGAAATTGAAAAAAGTACTCTTGCTGCCTCAGCTGTTCTTCAAGCAAGTTGGAGAGTGCCGACAACCCCCCAAATATTACCACCCCATGTTCATACTACTTGTCTGTGGCACTGGCCATGCTAAGGGGACCTGAATATTCCCATCCCTTTCCTGCAGATCCACCAAGATCATCTCAGAGATTGTAACATCAACATGGACAACAAATATCCTTCAGCTCTACGCATGTTATGGAAACATAGTCTGGATCTGGACATCAGTGCCAAAATCAGGAAAGGGTGCTGCAGATACCTCTCTTATGTTCCATCTCTGTTGCTGAAACAACATCACTCCTTGTGTGTTTCATGTTGGACAACTCCCCTAAGAAACGTCACCATTTTCCTTCACCCACAAAATGTCTCCTAAGGCAGGCTTTGACTCACATAGCAGAAATCAGAAAACAGGATGAGATTGAAGCCCTGTAGAGTCAACTGCATGTTATCTGTATTCTCATGCTACTGAGAACAAGTGGGGACAAGTATGTGAAAGTGAAGGCAAGTGAGGATGATTTAAATAAAGAAGCAAACATTCCCTAGAAGCGCTGAAAAAATGTTCGAAGAGAAATTTCCCCTGCTTTAAGTCTTTATAAAGCACCTTAAAAAATCTGCCTTAAAAAATAAAAATAAAGCTTAGGCTGCATTCCTGTGCATCTTGTAGTAACCACTTCTGAAAACAATGAGAGTTACTACTGAGTAGACATATACAGGATTGTACAGCTGGTTCTAGTATAAATAAAAAGGAAATGCTTTCTTTAAGTAGCAAAGAAGAGAGAGCGTTTCCTTTCCAATGGACAAAGAATTTGGTCATCATAAATCATTAGACAAACTTACCACAACCCATTTTGGAGATAAGATTGTGTTTGAAAGTCTTAATAGAAACATTAATACTGCATCTAATTTTTAATTTTTAGATAGACTACAGACAGATCTTCATATTGCCACAGTTGTACTAAGGGATTAAAGAATCCTGTTTATTTAAGCACTTCTACTAGAACAACAATAGACTCTCCAGCAAAGCAGGTTATTTCTGATTGATGATCCCTGTAAACTAGCTGCTTTAGCCACTGTCCTTATATTTATATTCCATTATCTAGAAGGACTTTCTAGTCTACTCAGCAATTCTTTTGTAAAAACACCGACTAAAAATAATTAAGGGGCCTTTTCTTGTGCCTTAGGTGCCTGTGCTTAACTCAATTTCCTTCCAAATGGAGAATAAAGGACCCGGCTGTGTCCCTTCTCTGAATATATGGGAAATGTGAGGGACTATGAGTGCAATGCCATATACAGAAATAAGCCCTATGGAGTTGGTTCCAGATTTCAGATGTGCAGGGGATGGCAGAAATAGAATTCCCTGCACAACATGGCTGTCCTTCCAGCACCCTGTAATGAGAACGCAGAAGTACCTCCAAACACTTTGGGAAGATCCCACTACTCCTTGGCCTTTCTTGACATAGCCTACCTGCTTCAGAGGATGCCCTGACCTTCTGCTTAGCATTTAGTAATGATTGGAGAGGCTGCTGTGGGGAGGAAATAAAGAGTAAGCCCTGTTGCACATGCCTACATCTGGATCCAACTCACTGGATTCAAAGGGACTAGCTTCTAGAAAAATGAGCAAAATGCAAAGTCCTTTGCACGTTAGAATATTTTTTATGAGTTAAATGCAAACATCTGCATGAAACCAGCTGGAAATGCTATTAAATACACGACAATGCAAAATGTTTGTGACTTTGTTGAAGGAAATTATGGTGGCAAAACTATGAATGTTTTCATAGCTGTCCCATTGCTGATGAGCAGATTTTCACACAAAGAGGCAGTGACCACTGTGCCACAAAACAAAACCATGAAGCAAATCCTGATCCAGTCATTCTCTCTGTAGAGACCATGGATGGAGAAGAGGGCAAAGTTCTTGCCACTAACTTCAACCCAGTGATTGATGTGGTGTTTATATTTGCTCTGGCCCCCAGACATGTGAGGAAACAGTACTGTCAACTATGCGTTTGAGTTGGTTTTGGGACATATGGGTAAATCCTCTCTCTCTGTCTCTCTTACCATTGTTACCATTGTAGTTACCATTGTCCACAGTCTTTATTATGTATTTATTTAGGTTCTCTGGGAAGTTAAAAAAAGTTTAAAAAACACAGAGACAAACAAAAATTAACATAACACAACACAAACACAGCAATTGCAACTGAATCAGAATGGAAGCATAGTAGTGGTGCAGGATAAAATAAAGTTAAGAAGTTAAACTGTTAAAATGTTGGGAAAATAGAAAGGTCTTCACATGGCCCTGAAAAGAATGCAAAGCAGGTACCTGACATTACTCTTTGGGAAGCTCCTTGCACAACCAGGATGCTGCTCTGAAAAGGCACTCTTCCTGGTAGGCACCAGCCTTACTCCCTTTGGAAGGACCTCCCTGAGAAGGGATCTTTTATCTGGAGGGGTCTGTCAGAAAATTGGGCACCCAGTGGCAACACTCCTGATATCTCCTTCCTTCTCAGTCCGCCAGGCAGCATCTCAGGAGACACCACAGGAAGGAATGAGGCTCCATTCTTGCTGGTTGTGAGGCAAGTTCTTATCATCACAACCTTCAAGCAGTCCCTGCTGCACAAACAGGGCTCAGACCCTAAAGCTCAGCAGAGGATGAGGGAGCCAATCAGACATCCTCGCCTCCCACTCCAGAGGGACCACTGGAGCAGGAGAAGGGTACTTGATCCATGTTCAGGCAAGAGTGGGGTAAATCAGCTGGTTGCTGGTGTGGGAAGGCCCAGCAGTGCTCACTGGATTCCCCCACTGCCTCCGCACCTGCACCTAAGAGAGTCCCTCACATGCACAGGCAGGACGGGTGGCAATCCATTGGAATACAGTGCCCAGTTGGCAGCAGCACAATTCCAATGCTTCCCCCACTGTCCCCCTTGCCCACTCCCACCTGCAAGAGAGCCCCTTAACTTGATGCCCATCAGAGCAGTGCCTGTCTTGCAAGCTGCAGCAACAAGGCTGGTGCTTGTCCCTCCTTCTCACTAACTTTGCAAGCGACAACAAGCGATGGGCCGGGAAAACAGTGAAGCAGTGCTGCCAACAACTAGACTCTGATGCCCTGCTAATTCTCACCTCTCCTACTTGCACACAAGTGACTTTTCTCAGGTGCATGTGCAGGTAGGGGGCACCAGGGAAGGAGCTGAGCAGTACTACTCCTTTCCACAGTTCCATCCAAATATGTCCTTTGGGGCAAGAGGAAAGCATAGTGGGGATGGCTCTGAAAGCCATGCAAAATGCTCTTTGGCCCCTTGGCAAAACTGACAGCTCTCCAGGTGTGCCCTTCACAGGACCGTGGGTTGTGATTTCCAGGTTCAGATGACACAACAGGCCATCATGGTATGGAGAAACCATAGAACAGACCATTATTTCCATTTGTGGTTTCTAAAGACCTAAATGTACTATGTTGAAATACCACAAAAAGGAGTTCAGATAACATGACAGACCGATCATGGCAAAAAAACAACAGCATTGTAGCTTGCTGTACCATGTGAATCCACACTCTCGCTCTTTTTTTTTAAAGATTTTCATTAAGATTTTAAAATAAAAACTAAAAACATCAGTCATCAAATACATCAAACGTACTGGGTCAGCCCCCTATAACATATCTTTTTAACATTCTATAATCATATTCAAATCGATTTATACAAATTTAAAAACATCTTTAAATCTAAGCCAAGTTCCATTTCTCCAGCCAATCATAAAAAAGGTCCCAAGTTCGATAGAAGTCAGTATCTTCTCTCTCCTTCAGTAATAAAATCAATCTGTCCATTTCTGCACAGTCCAAAATCTTTTTTAAAATCAATTCCTCAGTGGGTAATTCCTCACTCTTCCAGTATTGAGCAAGCACAATCCTCGCCTCTGTGATTAAATGTAGCATCAAATACATTTCTTGTTTGCTAATATTTTCTGGTATAATGCCTAACAAGAAAATTTCAGGTTTAAAAGCCAAGGGTTTTTGTAGCATTTCCTCAAGCCCTTTATGTATTTTAATCCAATACTTTTTCACAGGCCCACCACATATGGTAAAAAGTACCCACATCATGTTTACATTTCCATGAATCCACCCTCTCTCATGCATGTTACGTGAATGTGTGGATTACTTACAGCTAAAAGTTTAATAGTTCAGTGGGCCACAGTTTTGTTAGAATGTAGACGTCAGGAAATTTGCTAAGGAAATGAGGAGATAAGTTCATTAGAAAGTCAGAGGAAGAATAAGAAAAGCTATTGACTCAGCATGACCTAAAAGTCTCTCTTCCATGGAAAATGATTGACTAGGACCCAAGCAGTCAAGCAAATCATTAGATATTCTCTCAAAATTTGTCACAGGGCTCATTCTAGAATATGAGTTTGTCCCACCCTATGAAGCAATGACCTCACCCTCTCCCATTTTTCTACTTCCTTTCCCTTACATATTTTCACTCATCATTTAAAAATCAAATCTCCAAGCTACATATTAACTACTCCTAAACTGCATGTCACTTTCTATTTATACCAAAAGATCTACCTGGCCACAGTCTGATTATCCAAAACAAAGGAAGTCAGTGAAGGTCACTAATACAACAGCAAGGGTTTTGAGAAAAAAGTTAGTGAGGTAGGCAGACAGAGAAGAAAATTCTTAGGGCATCATGAAAAAGACAGAGGCATCTAGATGCCCTGGGGCATAAGAAACTGTATAAATATTTATTCTTTTGAAGGGTCTTTTTTGGGTTATTGATCTTAATAGAACTGGGGATGCAAACAGTCATGGCGAATATACCCTCCTAAGATGTATCTACTGTGCTTTTGCAGGTCAGATTCATGTTATGTGATTCTGGGGATTGCTCAGTTTCTGTAGTAGCTGTCCATTCCTGTGAGCAATGGATTATATCTGGTGCTAGTCACATTGACAGCAGAAACCTTTTAAAAGCCAGTTATTCAGATCTTATCATTCTTGCTCAATGTGGGACTGCTTTGCAGAATTAAGATTTAATAATCTGCCTTAGAATGCTGTTATAAAAAATTACCATCTATGGTATTCAGTGTTCATAAAGGAACCCTAAATTTCATAGAGCCCAAAAGCCATAAATCATCAGATCCGGTATTACTAACATAAGTGGGTGACCCATCTGCTGTGTATTAAAGATTAAGATTTGCAAACAGGTTAGCTGGAGCTTGAATTCAATTTTGAATTTAAGAATCTTTTTCTTCCCCACATATGGGAGGCATTTATTTATTTATTTATTTTGCACATATTTTCTTCTCCATTGAGATGTCTTTTGTTTTTATGGTGTGCTACTATTTTTTCTGTGATGTTATTATACTGGATTATACTATTCTGATGTTTTAAATTATAACGTGCAACACCTAGAAGAATCTGTTTAAATAAATAATAGTTATGAAGATGTTAGGGCAATTGTGATTGATGGACAGCAGAAAACGTTTAAGGCTAATAAACAATTGCCCTAGATTGAAAACTGCAGCACTTTTAGGTAGGGGTCTGTGTGGAATCCGATGTGAGTGACTGACGTGAAAGCGCAGTGGCTTTTGTGATTTGGCCCCCGTGGATTCTGCATTGGCATTGGCTTGCTCTGCTGCAAGTCAAACCATTCACAGTCTTCTGTCTCTACGGCAGACTATGACTTGTGCTAGTTAAAACAACACCAATGAAATGTGCACAAACAAGCACCTAGAACTTTGTGGCTGTGCCACAAATAGGTCAGAAAGAGCTGGTTTGCTCAAATGGCCCATTCTGCAGAAATAATTATAGATCCACATGATTCTGTGGTGCTTCTTTGTACCATTTCCATCAGTGGTTAAAAAGTTATGTATACATTATGTTCCATCTAAGTCTTTTGGAAGGCAAAAAAGCACAGAGACAATCCTTTCCTCTGTGACTCTCCCCCTCCACTGGATAATCATAATCCTCCAAATTGGGAGGGTTACAAGCAGCCACACTGGATAACACCACAAGGCACCCTTTTCCAGTGGTACCTTAAGGGTTCACATCTCTTGGAGCTCCTCCAAATGTTCAGTGTTATTAACGCTACACAAGAAAATTAATACATGTGCACCTATATTGAAGTGAATGGAGTTTTAGACAGACACAATTGCCCTGAAGAGTGGAGAAAAGGAGTAACTTCAATTATGCAGGGCTGTGTTCTTACCCTGCAATGAATGGATAATGTCCTGCTGCCATCACAGCGTATGCAAAATAGGGCTTTGATATATAATGTTCCAAGACTATATTGGTAATTTTGTACATTAATAGAATGAACTTACAGGAAGTGAGCAGGTTTCCCCTTCAGTGGAGAGATGCTTGCTTTTGCCTGTGCTGGGTCATCTCCAAGTTGTCTTTTCTGCTGTTGTTGCTGCTGCTAAATGACTGCAAGGGCCTCTGGGGTGGAAAATGATATTGCCTCTGGCAATTGCTGCCAGTGCCTACATGGCAACATCTTTGGCCTTGCCTGCTCACTTGAATTTGCAAGTGTTTTTCACCTTGACCAAACATGTCAGCTCATAAAGTCTGCATGCATATGAGTGACTGCATGCAAGGTTTGGAAACCAGCTATGGGAACTCTCATCATCTCTTGTCTCTTCATTTGATCTGCATTCCCGTTTGCTGCTCCTTCATATCATATGCAGACTGCATCATAGAACAAGAAAAGTGAGCGTCTCAATTCTTTAACATCAAAAAGAAGGCAACAATGTAATCCCCCCCCCCCCAAACTTGGCAGAATCTACCAGCCCTGACAAATTCTTAAGGGCGCCAGTGTGGAAACAAAAGCTCTTGTTTCCTAATCAAGCTTATCTTTTCCAGAGTAAGTACAGTAAACTCACAACTGGAAACCTGCAGGTGAAGAACCTATTCTTACAGAAAAGAATTGCTAATTGGTTTATTCTATGCATTACTAAGAATGTGATCTTATGGGTTGTGTTCTTGTTAGGTGGAAGCCCTCTGTTCTTGGAGGCTTCTGAGGATTCAGTGCCCTGCCACACCACTGTCACCAGGACAGGAGTAACCACAAAGGCAACTTACACCTCTCCACCCACTTGTTTATACATCCTGCTCTAGACAAGCTCTGAGCTCCTTGTCAGTAGTCAGGCTGCAAGGAGCTGGACAACTATAGAAAAGATATTCTGGTCTCACTTCTGGTCCCACATCTACTGGAACATCCCTTGTAGACGTTTCCAAATCCTCTTTTGACCAATATTCCTAGCATTCAAGTCCCTCCCCCAATAGTATACATCTGCTCCTGACCTTGATCCTGTCTGGTTTACTCAGTGGTCTTTCTCTGCTTTGATCCATCTTCTTCTCCTCCATCTTCTCTTCCTTCAGCATCTTCTTTCTCAGGCTACTTTCCCCCCTTTTGTTAGTTGCTTGTCTTTGGGTTCCCTCTCCATTAGTTGTGCAGGAGAAGTAACTGTGTTCACATCTCACTAGTTATAAGATATGTGGCAGATGCCCCTACTATATGGGAAAGAAAAGGCCACAATGCTCTTATTTTGCCACAAATACCATTCACACAAATTTGATACAGTAAGGGGAAAGGGACCTGGCTCTTTGCAGAATCCAGAGGAATAACTTTTTCTTATTATACCGAGTGAAGCATTGGGGTCAGACACAAATGAAGTGAGTTATAATAATAAAGTTTCTATTTTTTACTGGAGCAGCAGAAAAGTCCCTTTTCTAGAGTGGTTCATTTTTATATTTATTTTATGTTTTTGCTTTTTGACAGCATCTAAGAATTTTAGCTCGTTAAGTAGGATCATTTTCCTTCAGACATGATTCACATTTTCTTGTAAAACGGGCCCTCTGTTTTAGAAGACTTTGAAGTGCATTTATAAAAGAATGCCCTGAAGCAACCCTGGGCCAGAGATTCCTATTGTGAAATCCATGCAAAAGAATTCTAGTTGTAGTCAGATACCTTGTCCTTTTGCTGGGTAGTTATCATCCAAGAAGTAAGAAAGCAGTAAAGCTGGGAGAGAGAGCAATTGAAAGACATCTTGCCCGTAAATAGAAGAGATATTTTTTTTTCAGCCTGCTCTTTTTACAGCCTTTGGAGATCTGTTATGCGTGGAACTCATATAAAATTTAGCCATATATTCCTATTATAAAACCTTTTTTAGAATCTCAAAGTAAAATGGCATATTTCTAAGTTTGATCCATATGATCAAAATTAGAAACATTAATAGGCTGACTTATCCCAACAAAGACTGTCTAGCTTAGTGCTGCTTGCACTGACTGGCAGTGAGTTTTAAACAGGAATATTTTCCAGCCCTGCTTTGAGATGACAGGTTTGACCCTGGGACCTTTTATATGCAACACTTGTAGTCTGCCACTGAATTACAGCACCTTTTGGTCCAGCTTTTTAAAACATGCATCAGCCCCAGTGTGTGCAAGTTGTTTGTCGGGAGCTGGTTTTTCCCTTATTCATTTCAAGCTTCCAAACAACAGACAGTCTCTTTGCAAAATAGCTTTCTATTGCCAATTTACAACTGGTGCTTGGCTTTCTCTTGGCATCCGTAACTTCCATACTAAATCTGTAACTTTCATCAGTATTCCTGTTTATCAGAAAGTTGCTCAACTACAGCTGGACTTGCTAGGGTGAGATACTTTCAGGTTGCTTAGATTGCAGGGCTTCATGGCATCAGCAGCAAACAGCTTGTAACTAGGTGCTTAGCCCAACCTCCCTGCTTTGCTCAGACACTGACATCTCACAGGTGGCTTGTCTGACCATCCCTTTCAGCTAATTAAACCTTGACTTGCAGTCCAGTTCATGTTGTGCATTGTAAGTAACTTGCTGCTAAACTCTGAAAGCTAGATAACTTCCCTCCTTGTAGGTAAACTTGGATCTTGCATATCATTTCCTTGGAATCTCAAAGAACTATCTCAGCACACTGCAGGAATACAGGAATAGGATAGGCTAGATATGCACATGGTGGGCATGTTGTGAGCGGATCCGGCTGGAGCCGGGGGGTCAGACTAAATGGCCTGGGAAACCCCTTCTGACTTGCTCTGTTTCTATGTTTCTATGAAGACAAAGGGCAAACTTCAGCCACTGGAAGACTAGTCCCTAAGCATACACAGGGTGATTTGTTGAACCCAAACAATTACTACCTCTGAAAACACTCCTTTTCATGAACACTGGACTCCAGCTCTCTGCATGGCCCTCTAACTGAAGAGTTCTTCTGTCCTGAAGCCTTCTGTCATAGTGTCAGGGACTGGACAAGACAAGGGCTTGTCCTCTTCCTCTCCTTTCTTCCTTTCCTTCTTCTCTGAACCCTGTTTGCATGATCTGTCTGAGCACCTGGGGGTGGTGCTTTGAGACAACCACACTCTCTGCTCTTTTGATTCCTACACTCCCCATTTCTCAGCCATCAGCACTCTCACCTAAAGAGTTGGTGCCACCTTCACCTTGGAAAGCACTCTGACAATAACGGCCTAGTCCACATTGCTTCTCTCATTCTGCAAGATTCTGCACCACTTGGATTGTGTGAGAATAGCTTCACCATATGCACAGGATCATAGGAGAATTTTGCAAAACTCCTGAATAACACTTCTGCAAATGCAAACAGGAGCAAATTTTATGCTGACGGTCCCAAACTTGCCTTTCTGTCTATAAAGTGCATATTTGAAAAAATGTGTAACTTTCTCAAAAGGGACAATTTTCTGAAAATGTATACAGTTTAAAACACTTGCATTTTAGTCTACAGGGACTACTTGTACAATTATGGAAATGTGTGCAAATTTCGAACTTGTTTGCACAACTTCCACCATTGATGACTGTTCTATTTGCACAGTTATCCCATTCACAAGCAAAACAAAACAACCAGAAATTGCAAATTGAGGAGAGAGAAGCCCATGAGCAGATCTTCTTAAGCTCAAATATTACATGTTCACCCCTAAACATGCATTGAGCTATTTCATGGTAGTTTCCCATTATGATTAGATAGATATTACCAGTGAGGAGAGTGCTGATGAGATGGGAACGGCTTTTCATTGATACAATCAGGCATTCCCATATGAATGGAATATTTTGTTATTCATCGGATATTCAGACTTCTCACTGGAAGCAGATTTAACTAGCAGTGAGTAAGAACCTCTTCCACCCATAATAACATATGTGAAGTTACCAAAATCACACCTCTGGAGCCAATAACTGAACTGGAACACAGCTGTGCACTGAAATTATTAGCAATTCATATTGTTTTGATATAGTTATTCAGTAAAAATTCAGATGGGCACATTTAGGGGAAATGCACAGGAAAAAATTCATATACTTTTGAACTGAATGCACTTATTAAAAATAAATACAGAAGAGCATGCACAGAAATACATTATCGTGGGGAAAATAGCTTTGCAAAGAATGCTTATATTAGCAAACAGTATGTACACAAATGTTTACATTGTCCGGAATGTATGCACAAAATACATACATTAGAAGTGTGCTCCAAGATGCATATCAATTGATCCATAACTGGGTGAGACTGTGTTTCAAAACTAAGAAACTGATTGGAACTAAATAGACAGATCAACCAATTGCTTGCTTCTGCCACAGGGAAAGAATTCAGCCACATTTAGGCCATGCTGGTGAAGAAAACTGTCAGTAGGAGCCAGATCAACCCATTTCATGTGTGAAGCACTTGTCCTTTGCCCACCAAACTTAACAGGCAAATGGCTAGACTAAATATAATGGGCTGAAGATGTGTACAGCTGGATGGAGAACTCTGTGCTCCCTCTTCCACACAGCAATTTCTCTAAACCTTGCTGTGTGCTACCCAGAAGGTTAAGGAGCTTGAAGAATGTGGAGAGTGTGGCAAATTGGACGGATGTACTCATCAGCCACAGAAACATGCATTCAGCAGCACTCTTCAACCCCTGCTTGAAATTTACGTGCTTGAAATGTATTGTACGTACGGATATATACATTTCTACTTTATAGAATCAATGGCTATTTTCCTATAAGTTGTGCAAAGCCTGAGGAGACAAAATTTGTTCAACAAATTCCACTGAGCTTCATGGTATTGCATGTGAAAAGGGAGGGGCAAAGATACCACATGGAGACAACAGAACAGAATACATTGGAAAAGATGCAAGCTGATATTGATTTACATACTTCGATTCCTATTTCACAGAGGGATAGCTACAAAAGCCGTGTTTCCAAAGGAACTACCTTGACCTTTGCATTCATTTTGCTTGTCCTATTCTTGCCTGATGTGGATATTGAGCCCCCTCAGCAGGATTTAGAATGAGATCTGCATTAATGTTCGTCTTGGAATGCCCAAAGCCTCTGGCAGAAGATGGATTTGTTGAAATAAATGAAATATCCTTTGGCCAATGCATTTGAGCAATTTTGCCTGGAAGTCCTTTTCTACAAACACATTGTGCCTGCTGTTCTCAAGCTCCATTGCAATGTTATTATGTGTGCTCTCCCCCCTCTCTCTTTCTCTCCCCAGGCTTTGTTCTAAACAGAATTATTTAGGCTATTCTCGTGCAATTTAGTACAATTACATTGTTGTGAGAGTCTCTAAAGTGACGGCTCACTCTCTTGCCAGCAGCCACAAGTGTGCCTTTCCAAAGCTGATACTGATGGTGGTGATTAGCGCCCATCTTTGCGCACTTGCATCGCCTATGAAACCATTTTCCCTTTGATCAAATTCGTCAAACTTTTAAGGCATGTGTAATCAGCAGCCGCATGAAGTGCCCGCCATCTTGTTCCACTGTCATCTACATCTGCTGCTATTCTATATCATGCTGGTAAAATCTGCCCACCCAAACTGCAGCCTCTCTCACCCTTCTGTTCTGGTGGCTGGAAACAGAGAAGGAAGAGGCTCAACTGGAAAGTGAAATGCCAGTCTCACTCGTGAAGAGACTTCTCTTCATCCAGGCCTTTGAAATGGACCACCTGGCTTTAAAATCTGTGGGTTAGATCCAGGATCTGCCTTCTGTGATATGAAGGGACCTTTCACTAGAGGGAGATCTCTGCTGACAGGTCTTCTTTGCTCAGCATCCTCCTAACTTACAGACACACCAGAGCTCACTTCATTCAGCAGTGTTTTAAACTCTCTCTGTAAGATTTTTCCAGGGCTGGAGGCACTGCTGCAGAAAGGAAAGGGCCAGCATTTTCCCTACTACCATCTCAAATTGATCCAGCATACTTCTAGATCCGAATCTGTATATTATCATATTGTATTTATATCCCACCTTTTTCCTCTTGTGAGAAATCTAAGGCAACTTATGATAGCTTCTTTTATCTTCTTAACAACACTGTGTGGACTGAAAGTCTGTGACCATTTCAAAGTCACCAGTGAGCTTCATGGGATCTATGAGAACCCACTAGAACAGGAATTTCATGGGTACCCAGTCCAACACTCTAACTTACCATAGTTGTGCCTTAGTTTCTAATATTTGTTGGTCTTAACATTGCCTTTAAATGTTTGTGTGTTGTTTTTATTTTTTTAATTTCCCAGAGAACTTGCATTATGGGGCAACTATATAAAAATACAGATACACACTCAATACATATCTTGACTGGGGCCACACTTACTAGCTAAGCTTGGCTAGTGAAGGTTTTGACCCTATCTTGAATTCTTGTTTTCTTTTTCCCGGACAGCAGTGTCCTGATTTGTAAAACATAGAAATGTTTCCAAGGCATTCTGCAGTGCTGCAGCCAATCTAGCAAAATAACCTCTTCACTTTCATTGCATCTTTTTCCAAAGGAAAGGTGAGGGGAAGAATACCATAAAGCAATAGTGCAAGAAGGAATTTGCCGTTACTATTTGCAACACAGAATTGTAACATATCTGTATGAAGCCAGTGAGAACTATACTAGACTTACACTCAAAAAATAATTTTTACAAGATGCTATTTATGTGATATAATACCACAGTCAAAATAGCAAAATAGATTCCTGATGCATCACCTTCTTAGTGGCACTTGTTTGGGAAAGTGGATAATTTTGCTTACATGTGGTGGCGAAGTAATCTTACTAAACAGGATTAGAATGACATATTTCAAGCAATGAACATGTGATAGGATATGTGATCTAATGATCCCTACAGATTGCACTTTAGACTTATTTGGTGAATCAAGTTAGGAAACAGGCTCAAGTATATGTTAATTTTCATGTGCCAATTGCTGGCAAAATAATGAAGAACACCTCCTATGCCCAGTGTTTGGATGTGAAAGAAATTGTGGGCAATAAAGCTAAGGATCAAAATTATAAAAATGTATGGGGAAAAGATGCAATTCAGTACTGATCTTCCACAGATCTTTATTCAGTACCAGAATAAAAATGGACTGGACATGTTAGCAGTCATAGGTGCCAAAATCAAATAAATAGAATATGTAAAATGATACCTATTTTTCTTGATATAACATCTGTATTTGATTTTATACTATATAATCATGAAACAGAAGTGATCATAAATTGATACTTGTCGTTATATATGTGACAAATGTAGACAAAAAGTTGCAGGCTTTAATCTATTGTTAAAGATTAGATTAACAATAGATTAATCTAAAGTTCTGGTAACTGAGATAAGCTATATTCTTTTCTCACTTAAAAATGAGGAATCCTTGCATTAAAAGTTCAGATTGTGAGAAAATTACTCATCCCAGAGCCTGTTCTGCTACATACCAAGGTAAAGCACCTACTCTCAAACAAGTACATAAGGAAGGATCTATAAGTCAGAAATTGGTGTCTGAACAGCACAATGTGTTAATCCAATCAAAGTGGAATGCTGTTTAGATCACTTCAAGTACTGATACCTGGTCCTGTCTGTAGAGGAGTTCACCCCTTGAATTTCTGCATAGGTCATCATGTCCCCTGGCAAGAAGAAAGCAAACCCAGGGCAGTTCCTCATGCAGAGAAATAACAGGCAGCCATTCGTAAGAATGAATCCTTTTGCTGCATCTCTACATCAGGCGAGCTAGAATGTTCCACAAGCATGTGAGAAACAAGGGAGGCTTATGTACTCTACTGTAGGCTGATTGGAAAGAGGTAGGATCAAGCCAGTGGTGGGACTTTGGAGTAGAAAACCAAGGCCCAACTAAATGGAATGATCAAAGGGCCCTCAAATGCAGCAGGGCTGATTTTCCAATGACATCTTGAAGTCATTGAACTATGGTCTAAAGGGAGGAGCACCATTAAACTGTCAGGTGCAGAGCATAAAATTGCTAACTGTAGATGAACAAACACACAAGGGCCATCCACCTTGGTGCATGGGTAACTTCAGGCCCAGCCTAGACCAAAGCAAGTTATATTTTTCTGCTCCCTTCCACTCATCCAGTCTTTGGATACCTTATTTGTTCCATTGCATTTGCAGGCTACCTTACAAGTTCAACACATGACCTGCAGTCGTGATTTATCCCTCTCATACAGGATGATAAATCTTCACACATGGATCTGACAACCATCACTAGGCAACAGTTGCTGCCCTCTGAGCCTGCCATCTCTCAAGCCTA
The DNA here is from genome assembly GCF_004798865.1 of Varanus komodoensis. NCBI lineage: Eukaryota > Metazoa > Chordata > Lepidosauria > Squamata > Varanidae > Varanus > Varanus komodoensis. The sequence continues at coordinate 4,520,528 of NW_025335409.1, forward strand.
ACATCCTAGAGGGCCACCTGAACAGCCTGTCCCAAAATCTGACCTTCAGAACTTCCGGCTTACTGGCACCTCCAATTCTTTAGCTAGCTAATCTCTTGTGACATACCAGTTCAGGCTTTCCTGCCATAACAAGGTGATACACAACACAAATGGTTTCACAAACAAAACATTTTGTTAAGCAACTGCATTTAAGGTTACTTATTAGAGATCATTTTATACCACCTGATATAATAAAATCCTTAAGCCATTCACATAAAAATATTGCAATCACATTCAACATTCATTATTAAAAGCAATTCTTGCAGTGAAGGTGTGCTTCTTTACTCAACCTATGTAATAAGTACATCTTAGAATGGCTACCAAATTGCCACTAAGTGAAAAAGGGACTGGAGGAATATGGTGTGCCACCATAGATGGATTTACAACTTGTGCAAACATCCTTTCCTTGACTTCAGTCTATGTCATGCCACAGGACTAATGCACATTTATCACATCTTCGTGCAATCCCTGGCTATTTGAGAAGTTTGTGTTTGAAAGGAAATTGCATCATGGTTTGTCACCAAATCCTACACACTAAAGGAACACATGTGCGTCATTAGGAAGATGATTACAGTGATTCACACAACCTTTCATTAGCTTTAACAGGAGATGCTAATCCATGCAGATAAATAATTTGTGGACCAAGTTACTAATACATGGAGAAATACGCTCAAACAGGGAGCACTGCTTATGAACTCAGTGTAAGCTAATACATATTTATAAGGTGACAGCTTTAGTTCAAGTCCAGAACACACAGAATATGAAAGCAAAAATCAGGTGTATGTTATACTCTCCATAACATATTAATACACACATGTTCCAATCCATTCCCAGTCTGCAAATGTAAAACCCATGTGCTTTTCAGGCATAGAGATATGTCCATTGCTATGGACTTATTTGTGTCTGAATACAAAATACAGTGAGAATCAGACTTTCAGTGGAAAGGCATATAATCAGAAATTAGATCATGCCAATCTAAGGAAATAATAACTGATGCCCCTGTATCTTGATTTACTATCTTCCTCTAGATCAACTTAGAGTTCCAGAACTATGGAATAATAAGAAAATGGAGCAAGCAGGAGGTCAGCATTGCCTTATCCTTTAAGTTGGGATTATATATTTAGTGTGTTTGGAGTGGGTGGCTGTTAAGGGACTGAGTACCTCTTCTCTTGTCATTCTCCCTATCCTGGCACTGGAAGACAGTAATGATGAACAAAGCATTGCTATTTCATTGATTCTATAGGCACCAAGTGGAACAGAATGCAGGTAGTAGTTGACTAAGGGTCATTTAGGGAAAACATGGCTAAAAATATGATCTAGAACAGGACAGTCCCCATATGTAGTCCTGGAATGGGCCGCATCGCATTTGGACATTCTCATATTTTAAACACATCTTATATATTAAAGGAAAATGATGTTGTTCTGGCAAGGCTTCTGGGTGCTCATTTCACTTCTTCATATACAATCACTGGAAGTACATGGAAAGTTTTTTGTGAGCAAAAGGGTAAAAGATGTGCAAGGCTTTTGATGTTGCTGGACATACGCAATGCATCTAGCACATCAGGGCTCATTCAAAATCATGCAAATACTTCAACAGCCGGAGGATTCTCATCTGAGGCCAGAAGGGGAGAGAGTTTTAAAGACTAATATTCTCATTTCCACATAAAACTGTCCTACTCTTTCTCTGGAGCAGAAAAGGTCCCCTACATGTGATTGGTGCCATTATCAACTAAAGGACCCCTATCTGGATTTTATAATGAATGGGAAATGGTTTTTGACATACATAAAGTGTGTTTCAACTTTTTTTAAAGGCTGAGTTTGTTCAGCACGGTTTGAAGACTGGAATGAAGAAATAAAGAACAGTTCTCCAGAGAAATCAGGGTTGCCGGGTCTGCTCTGTACTTCTGTATAAAAGAAGGAAAGTACACACTGGAATAGACTGTTCTGACCTTTGCAGCTCCCTCTGTAAGTGCTTCCTTAGACATCCAAGAGAATGTTTGCCAAAGTCTGTCCCCTTCAAAAATCCCATTAGACTCCACCTGTTTACTAACCTCGGGATGGAGAAACAGGTTGGCTTGTTACACTAATTACACATAATCAAGCACAGCCAATTCATAATGTTATAGAACCCATTGGCATAAGAGGGTAGGCCTGCTGTCTGTAGGGAGGATTCTCAGTAAGAAAATTCTGACAGAGAATTTTGACTTTCTCCTTCTCCCCCACAACTCCTCCTCTTCTTTTCTTAACAGCAGTTTAATTTAGCATTCATTCAGATACTGCATCCATCTAAGCCTTGGCATTCCTGTAACTATCATTTTAGGCACATGGTCATGTTAAAAAATGTGTGTGCCGTATGTATATTTTCATCTACAGCTGAAGCCAGAATAGAGTTTCTTCAGGTTCCATGCTTGCCATAGTGTTGGATTGGGATAGAATTCATATTATTTATGGATTATTGATATTTCAAGAGTTCTGTCTACAAATTCTCTCTCTTTGGTTTTTGTGTATGTGTACATAAACACACATGACATGTTTGGAAAATTATGGATATTCTGGTATTCCAGTATCTCTGTGGCTCTATCCTGCTTTAATTCAGATTTCAGAAGATAGGTAGCAGAATTCTGCACATGCAATATGTCTTTAAGAAAAAGAAAAAAATACACTTATGGTGATTCACAACTGAAGTAAACAGTGAGTCTGAAAGAGACAGCAGTCCAAAACAATTGGTGGAGTGAACTACAACAACTCACAGCTGAAGACTTTTAGTGTCAGAGTTTTCTTTCATCTTCCACTGCCCTTTGCAGGGCTGCAATTCCTTTCAGTCTTTCTTGCACCACCTTGTAAATGATAAAAAGATTTTAAAACTGATTTAAATGTTCACAGTTCTCTTTGCTCCTCAAAATATTCAAAAAGATTCTTCTAGAATTCAAGCCAAAAACAAATACATCTTGAATATGTCCCAATTTTTAAAAAAAAGACAAAAAGAAAAGGAAAGGGGTGGGGCGGGGAAAGGTTAACTTCAAAACATGGGTGTCATCAGCTGAAGTGGATTCCATAACCCTATTCCTGACTGTGAATTTTGATTCCTTACCATATTCTTCTTAAACACATTGATCATTTGCTCTTCTGACATATGTGATGCCATCTCTACTTCTAAGATAAAGGGGCTTACAAAGAACAGTTAGCATTTACAAATGCTTGTCCTAGTTTTAAAGTTTTAAACACCAATTGGAGCTTAATTTAAAAAAAAAAAAAAAAACTTCAATCTGATTTCCATTATGCTTTTAACCCCTTTCTCCACCCACTCCATCACCAGACAGACAGACAGGCAGGCAGACAGAATTTTGGTCAGCAACTTATTCTAATCAACTTTGTTTTTCAAGCTGGAATGTGTCTTGATTCTAATGTAAATTGGTCCTACCCCCAAGTGTGATTTGTCCATACTGTTCAACTACTAAAGTTTAATTTCTCTCTGACCTTCATGGTAATGGACTTATTCATTTTCAGTAGAAGGGGGAGGGAACACTTGCCAAAGTTGCCAGGACATCCATAATGAGAAGTTTTGTAAAGTACTCTACAAATTAGTATCCTCTCCTTAGGTTATATCCAACTTAAGTTAAAGCTCATTGATTTCAACTGAGCCACTGAAAGTAGGCCTCATGTTGAATACAACCTTTACACCTGGTTTGCACAATCACTGCAACTTATACAGCTTATTGGCCATGCTGGGTTATATATCTGCAAACACTATGTTGGCAATCCAAGCCCCTGCCACCATGGCCTCTTCTTACATGAACTTTGCTGCTATTGACAAAGCACCCAGAATGAATGGGCTGTTTTAGGGCTGCTGGTGACTTGTCAAGATTTCTACTATTTCCCACCCTTGCTGTGTTCATATATATTGAAACAGCGCGGAGTAATCCTACTATGAATAAAATATTCAAAATTTTAGCTGTTATTATGAGAAATTCCATAGAGCAATTCATCCATGAAGGTTTCTCATTACATCTGAACTACAACTTAGTTGGCAGATTCACATGGTATGAGTAGCCAGGGTGAAATCTTACCATTCTGGCTCTGTAGTGAGGTTTGGACCTTATTCTGGTGTCCCTGCATGGTAGGATTAGTTTTTGGAATTCATAGAGAGAATCAATGGTCTGTTCTAAGGTTTCCATGCTTCATTGTAGCTTCTTTGGTCACCTGCAGCAAGGATCACCATTTTACCGTTGTTGAATGGAAACAACGGAAACAGGGTCCCCTGACAGTGGAAAAGGGATTATGTCACATCTTCCCATTCTGGCCCAGCTTGTTCTACAGTGAGGCTTGCTGGCTTCAGCATTTCAGCTAATAGTTTTAACCTCTCTTCTTTTACTAGTTAAGAGTCTGAGGAAACACCTTGGAATGCTATATTTTGGGAGAAGCAGGGTCAGTCCCTACAGCCCTTTGTTGTTGTTACTCTAAAGTAGGCCCATTCTAGTGTTTAGTAGATGTAAGATCTGGCTTGGGGCCCTTATATCTACTGTTGTACAAAAAGACATACATGCCATACACAAAAAGACACATCTGCTCATTATTTAAAACACTCCATATTTTGGCCCTCAGAGTTTTCTCTTTCTATCCACAATTGTCCATGCACACCCCATTTCCTCATAGCGAATTCTCCTGTTCTCCTTCCTATTTACCTCATTGCTTAGATCCAGGCTATATAGACTCTTTCTCAGTGTTCTCAGGTATAGGGTATTCTCTGCCTCCAGGGCCAATGCTCTTGATTTTAGAATTAGGGTTAAGTCAGGAGGTTTCTTGCCCAGGTCTATCTTGATAAAATGGAATGTCTTGGAACATACTGTGCCAAGTACTGTTTACACACAGAACTAATATGCACAAAAAGGATCTTCAACAGAATTAGCTTGTATTTCTACCTTTACCAGCCGATAGAGGCCAGAGAAGAATCAGCCTGGAAAAACTGTGATTAGAAGGATGGTTCAGGATTCAAACCATCAGACACAGACCCTTTCCCAGTTTTACAAGTCTGATCACAGCTAGATAATAGTTCTACCCCTATATTATTAGAGTGTGAAAAATCACACGGTGTTGTCAATGTCATAGAGGAAGGTTGTATCCCTTCTGACTTGAAATCCTTTAATAAATGGTCACAATGGCATTTGACTACCTCACCTCAAGCAATGGTCAGTATCTTATTGAGCAGTGAAGGAGACTGAATCAGAGAGTGGCAGAAAAAAATCAGGTGATTAGAAAAATACATCCATCCAGCAGAATCCCACAGATGTCTCCTCAAGAAATAAGTACTATTGAGTTCAGTCAGTCAGGCTTACTCCCATATAAACAGATATAGTAACATATTTACAAAAGAGCAAGCACCATTCTAAGTGAGCATATATAGGATTGCCCTGTTAGTTTGCTAAGCTATTTATATCCAGCCTTTGTATGATAAAATTTAATTGGCAATAGCTTATAAATACACCTCACAGCAAAATTTATTTTAAAAACTGGCAATAAAGCAGAAGTATAAAACAGCAGCAAAACCATATTGACCATAGCAGATTAAAAAGGATGTCAAAGACTCAAGTAAAACATGAGATTTAAAAAAAAAATACTTGGATAAAATAGTCTTAAGAACTAATTCCAAAAATAGGCTGCCATTCTAAGCACATTCATATAAACATTCTGTGAACAGCAGTGAAACTTTTAACAAAATCTAGACAGGATCAGAGTAAAAATGAAATAGAACTATTATATTTCACTTTGGTTTCAATATAAGTACCCGATGCACTGGAGCCTGAAAATTTGCACACAGAATGACAGAACTCACTGAAGTCAACAGGACCACATGGATCATGAAGTGATTTTCTTTAGACAAATTAAAACTATGTAAAATGCAATTAGAAAGCCATTGAAATGTGTAGATTATTTTGCATTTGCAATATATGATCATCAGCATGTAGAATATTTCCCCAAAATAATTAAGTCTACTTCACAGAGCATTCTGTAGAGAATGGCGACATCCTAATGCTACACAGCAAAAACAGATTATTTGAAAATTGAATCTAATTGGACTGTAATTCACATTCATTAAAATACCCGACGTTTTTCAAATGAGTGAAACTGTGCAATAAAAATCAATTCACTGTACAACAGTTACATATTACTAACCCACAGTTAAAATGCAATCATTTAAAAGTGTGACATACTAATCCACTACTAATAATTCCATTAACCCAGACAACACTCTTTCACAATGAGAAAGAACCCACAGGAAAAAAAAAAGGTCTTAGTATCACAGAAGAGATGCTGGCAGACAGCAATTGTTGCTTAGTTCTACAAAGACAGGAAAACAATAGTTCATGAAAAAAAATGCTAGGAAGCTGCAAAGGGAGCACAAATAGAGTAAAACATTTATTTTGCCATGATCATTCTTGACCCCAGCTGCTGACAATCTGACCTGAAATTACAAGATTTGTTTCAGTTTATTAACAGCTTGTAGGACACTGATCTGTTGAGAACAATGCCTAGAAAATATTTCCTATATTCTTCCCTCTTAGAAATATGTTATCTTTGGTAAAATGAAGATGCTCACACACATTGCCAAGACATCCTGTGTCCACCTGTATACAGTGTCCTGTATACAGTGAAGTGGGTATAAATCAGTGAGGAGATCAACACTTGCCTTTAAGTAAATGGGAATCAAACTGGAGTGGACTGGTGTGGGGAATAAAGTAGGAATGATTGTAACAAAATACTAATTTGGGGGAAAATAATAATTAGGACTTTTTGAGCGTAGCTGCTGCTTACCTTTCTGTTTTAAGTAGTAAGGTTGTATTGTGTTACAGTACACCTGGGAAGAAAGACAGTGGGCTCTTTCAAAACAACATAAACTTTTCATGAGTAACATCTGTACAGTGAATTCAACACACCTGAGACTAGCAAATGTCAACAGTTTTTGGAAGCTTCTCTGTTCCCAGAGTGAAAAGAGCACAGTAATTGGACTGCCAGAAACCAATTCAATTGGACATTCAGCAAGAGAGTAAACTAATTGTCAAGGAAGTTTGCTTATTATATTATCACACATCCGCACTGTTTCCTTTACCAGGAAAATGTAGATCAGTCCACATTTTGCACAGATTACTGGACGCTTCAATCATTCTGTATCTTTGATAGCTCCCCCAACCTGACCTACAACACACACACATACACAAAGGTGCAGTTAAGCCATGTTACTTTCTCAACTTTGGATGTAATTCTATGCATGCTTAGAGAGAAGAAAAGGTCTACAGCTCCCAGCATTCTCTGAATCAGGGAATGCTGGGAGCTGGAGGATTTTTTCTTTTTAATCGTCTTGCAGGACAGCAGTTTCTTTTTAGGATGATACCCAGTATTTCACTTCCACCAAAATGCAGTAAGCCAGCTCTGCCACATTTGAGGACCATCCTGATTCTTCTTGACCGGGGACTTGGACCTTGGCTCACAGGGAAGCTGAGAGTACTCCTTGTGTAAAAAGATTCCCCATCCACCCATCAGTGCTTGGAACAGGCAATCAGTATAGGAAAAGATGGAAGGGCTGGAGAATAATGGTCCCTTTTTGACACACAGTATGTAGACATAGCTAGCAATGGTTTTTATTTTATTTTATCACTGCCCATTAATCAAAATGGCTCTTTGGGAAGTGTACAAAGTTAAAAGAACATATAAGCAAAGAAGCAGAAAAAACTGTATCAAAATAAGACAGTAAAACAATAGGCCAATACAATAACAAGCCACCCAAACAACTGATGAAGTTGACACACAGGAACAGCAGCAATATCTAATCAAAACAATATTAAGACTAAAAGGTTAACCTTTAAAACTATTAAAATGTTAACAATATTGTAGTTACTCTGATGCATGATGTGGGGAGATTTTGCCCATAGTTCATTGTGAAAAGTGATCAATATGCCCTGTTCTTCACTTTCTACAAAAAGAATAAAAACATATAATTTCAATAGTCTCCAGCTGGCCATATTTTTTTTTCTTGCAGGAGGGTCCACAGCCCAGTTGTTTATGAGTAAACTATGCCCACAATGGATGTCACGGTGCTGAGATAGATATTGATACAGAGAGCATTCCAATCCCCCAGAACAGCATCAAAAGTAGTCAAGTAAATGAAGAAAGCAAACATATATGAATAAACATGCTGGGCAATTGAAAAGACTTTAGACTTTTCATTCTATGACAGAACATCAATAAGATTTATGGAACCTTTGCTAGAATACTGGATAAGCATTGCATTTCTATCAGGGTGACCTTTTAAGCAATTAAAGCAAGTTCTGTGAACTGTAATCATAGTAATTCTAACCTTCCTTCTGTGTTTATTATACGATGGTGGTTTTCCTCTTAAAAGCATTAGAAAACATTAGCTAATTCAGTGTTTCTCCAAGTGCTGAACACACCTCCTGTGGGTGCAAATGATAAGTAGGGGCAGACAGATGCTCGAATACTTTGAAACTTGAAGTTATAGCTTACACTTGGAAGAAAAGGAAGATTGCCAAGATCCTCAAAGTTGGGTCTAGCAGTTCTATTTCAGTAGCCACTATGTTGCTAACATAGTTTATGGTTTGGCATATAAGACTACAGGCTGTGTCAATGGACATTTTCCCAGTTTAACAGGCAAAAGGTTTCCTACTAAGGCATACACTGCTGTGAATTTTGAATAAGGAGCCACTGGGCCAGACTCTAATGTAGCAGTTCACCCATTTGCAAAGGAGGTATTATTTGTAGCTGTTTCCAAAATGTCACCCATTTGGGATGAATACTTAGAATTGTATGAAATTTCAGAAATGTTAGCTAGATGTCCAATTATATGGTACCTGTTGTATGATATTTTTGTCTTTGGTGCAAGCAGGAATGCAGGAAGGAAGCCTTCCTTCTAGCAAATGTGGAATTCCTTTTGGGATCTGCCCTGTCTTGGAAAGCGAGCGGAAAGAAAGTTGGCAAGCACTCCTGAATAAAGGTTGCACAGCTGGCAACCATCTTCCTTATCACCTTCAGCAGCATAAACAAAGGCTGCTGCATGTGATGTGGAAGGATGATGCTAGTGTAGCCTTCACATGGGGCTGAATTACTGGCCAATGCTGTAAGAACACTGGGTGTGCTTACCAAGAACTTGGACTCACACGACATCAAAGTGGTCTGGGTTCTGGGGACCAAGCCCTGGAATTCCACAGATTTCCATGTCCAAAACTGATTCCTCATGCATCTGTCAGTGCATGTGCATCATCTTTTGCTTCAAGAAGAGGTAACCTCTATATCTGGTAGTAATAACAGAATATACGTCAACAAAACAACAAAAGTATGTCAGATTTTTGTGAAATATTAGATGTGTTCACACAAGGGAAGTAGGGATCTAGGTCAGATTTGTCATATTAAGTTAATGCTAATGAGAATTTGGTCAATAGGACATATTTTAAAAAATAACATAAAAATAGCAAATCACTCATTGCAACAGACAGGGGCCATTTCTCCTCGTGGTACTGCATACCACCAAGATCGCTACTGAAAAGCTTGTGCCTCCATATCCTGAGAAGGCACAAGAAAACAGAAAATGGGTGCAACTACGGACTACAGCTTCCTTGAGTTAAGTGCATCATCTATAACATCACTTAATAAATAGCCACTGTTACTTGCCATCTCAGTGCAGGCATTTTCCCCTATCAAGATATATGCTGGGACTGCATATCTTGTGGGTTAATTGAATAGGCAAATTTATCCAGTCTTCATGTCTCTCTGACTGATACCTTAGTTGTTTGCCAAGGTAACACTTGAATAGTCTGGTTCCCAAGCCAGTCAGCCCTGGGACCCACAAGCACATTGAAGGTCAAGTCTAGCTCAAGTGCTCTGCAATCAGGCAGCTGGTTAGGATAAACCTCTCTTTACAGCTCAGATGTCTCTGGGTGCCAATGCCCAGCTTGTAATATTCAGTGAATTGTAGAATGTTAGACAAAGTTCTAAGAAGTGGTTCTTAGGAACCACTAAGGCCATCAGGTCCAGTGCCCTCCTTAATGCAGGTCTCCCAGTTAAACCATATCTGTCCAGTTGCATCATGAATATCTCCACTATGGAAGAGCTCACAACCTTCCTGGGTATTTGCCTCCATTATTGTATTGTTCTAACAGTCAGAAAGTTTTTCTTGATGTTCAGCTGGAATCTGAGTTCCTGTAACTTGAGCCCTGGGTTGTTCTGTGTCCTGTACTCCAGGCTGATCAAGAAGAGATCCTATGTGTGACAAGCTTCAAGTACTAGAAGAGTGCTATCATATCTCCCCTCAGACTTCTCTAACGCAGGCTAAATATGTCCAGTTCTTCCAATAGCTACTCACAGAGCATTGTTTCTAGTTCTCAGCTCATCCTTGTTAGCATTCTAGCTTTCTGCATCTTTTTTTAAAACTGTGGTGTCCATAACCGGACACAGTACTCCAGATAAGGCCTAACCAGTGCTGAGTGCAGGGGAACTAGTATTTCAAGTGATTTGAAAGTGATACTTCTATTAGTACAGCCCAAAATTACATCTACCCTTTTTGCAGCCACAGCACGTCATATTCATCTTGTGGTCTACAATAATTCCAAGATCTTTCACACTTGCAATATTGTTGAACCAAATGCCCCCTCTCTTGTCACGATCCATTTGGTTTCTTTTTCATAGGTGCAGGACTTGTCATTTGTTCCTATAAAGTTTCATTCTGTTGTTTCCAGCTAAGTGCTCAAACCAGATCATGTTGAATTTTCTTTCTGTCTTTCAGCAGTTTAGCAATCCCACCAATATCCATGCCATCAGCAAATTTAATAAACATTCCCATGGTCATGTTGCTTGCTTACAACTCATCATGCAGTTCTCACTGCTTCCTATTGCCATTGATTTCAATAGGGCTATTATACGTATGCCTAAGTCTGGATCCAGTCCTACCTCTTGTATATGAATGGTGCCATTTCAACCTCACAGCACTCATTTGACATACTGAGTTCACTATTAGTATATATGACACATCTGAATTGATTTATCACAGGTATTCCAACCATAGAGGCAAATGCTATGGATGAAAACAAAACAAACAAACAAGAAAACAAATGCTGATATAATAAGTTTAGGAGTGTAGTAAAAGTCCGCAATATGAATTCAGCCTGTATTCATTTCAAATGGAAAAGTAGTTGATTTTATTCCTGTATAATGAATGTTGTTGAAAGTTTTTTATGCCAGAACAAACCAGAAACATGACTTAACTTGTACAGGATCCAGACATCTTTCATTCATGTAGCAAAATACAGTGGCCCACTTAGCCTCTGCACCCCACAAATTCTTTTATGCCGACGGTGAGTATGGCCAATTCCATTGTGTGAATGGGACTCATTGCATGCACAGTAGAGACAAATGGAAAAATGCATTTCTCAATAGGAACACGTCAGTAGAGCTCCCTTACGTAGGTTCTGCTGACCTGCCTTAGTCCAAAACTGAGAAACTTCTCTTGTCTCAGGAACATTTAATCTTCCTTCTGCAAGAAGTGGGTCCTATCTATATTTGAAAAACAATCAAGCATAAGGGAATTGGTGGGGCCATAAGTACCCCATAAGTGCCCCACATGCACCATTCTTCCCATAATACTCTTGTTATACTGTTGCATTGTATTTGGTTTTCGTTTTTCATTTGCTAACTTAGGTTTTCTTCCATTTAAAAAAAGTTGCTCTCTCTTTCTGCTTGACAAGCCAAGGAATGCCTGCAGTTTGAGATGCTTTGAAATACTCTCTTGAAGTCTAGGACTTGAAATGCTTAAGCAGATCTCTTTTTACCAAGTTCAAATTGTAAAACTGTGTTCAAGATCGTATTCCTTTTAAGAGTCTAGAGATCTTACAAACACTTGGAAACAGACTGTGGGAAGTTTGAAGAAATTTGTGGAGGGCTCTTGACATTTCTGATTGCTTCTGCTGTTTTGGTTTACTTAGTAGCTACTAAAAGCGACAATTCATTTTCCAGTATTGAACAGGAAAGGCCTTACTTTGAGCTCAGTAAGAACTGGGGCAGTTCTTTTGACTCTGAAACAGTCCTTAACTCCAGTAAACACATGGAGTAATGAAGTATACAGTACATCACCTAGCATGACCACCTCTTTGGAGTTGCTTCCTTTCTAATGACATTTGCTCCATCACAACAATGAAGGGAAGATTGTGTGGGCCTCCCAAGGTCAACTGCAGAGGTTTTTTTTTCCAGTTTCCACCTCAGCACTTGGTCTGAACCAGATCTCTATCAAGCCAGCTTACAAACATCTTTCTTTCTTAAATGGAAATGTTAGCAGCAACTTTGTTTTATTAATTTTGTGTTATCATTATAGATCTCATTATCTATATTCTGCATTTTTCCTTCTTGCAAGGAATCGAACAGTTCTCTCCCACTCTGTTTTTACCCTTACAACAACTGTGAAGTAGGTTGGCCTGAGAGCCCATGACAAGCCCAAAGTCACGCTGTGAACTTCATTTGTTTATTTTATGGATTGATTGATTGATTTATACAAGCTTTTATATACCATTCTCAATAGTTTAATTGGCTCTCAGAATGGTTTACAAAATTAAAAATACAATAAAATAATAAAATAGCAAAGCAAAACAAAACAAAACATTTCAGTGACAAAACGTTTGAACAGTCAAGTACTTGAGCCAACCAAGAAATACAAGAAATAAAGTAAATAATACATGAAAATAGACAAACATAAACAACTAAATAAATAAATAACTTAAATACAAAGACAGCTACCTGGCAGGTACATAATAACAAATATAATAGTCTTTTAAAAAATCATAGCTTAACAATTAAAATACTGGGAGAACAGAAATGCTTTTGCCTGCTATCAAAAGACGTATAGCATTGGCACCAGGCATATTTCTCTGAAAAGAGAATTCCATAATGGAGGCACCACAACTGAGAAGGCCCTTCGCCAAGTAGCCCTTCTTGACATCCTTTAACAGCAGCTTCCAGAGAAGGACCTCAGAAGATTACCTTAAGGTCCATGTAGTTATATATATATATATAGGAGGAGACATTCGTTCCGGTATTCAGATTGTAAGCCATTTAGGGTTTGTATGTCAATGTAAGCACTTAAAGTGGGTCCAGACTTCAGTTGGCAGCCAGTGTAACTGGTAAAGTTCTGGCATTATGTGCTTTTCTTGCCAGCCCTTGTTAGCAGGCAAGATGCTCTATTTTGAAGCTTCCAGACTATTTTCAAGGGTGCCCCACATGGAGCGCCACACATTACAGTAGTTTAGCCAGGAGGTTATCAAAGGGTGGATCACTGCTGTTAGATTCTGCACAGGTAGGAGAGCAGCTAATAGAACAACTGAAGTTGGTAGAAGGTGCTCCTAGCATGGAGCTCACCTGGCCCTCCAGGGACAGCTCTAGGTTCAGAAGCAGCCCCAGACTCTGAGAACTGTCCTTTAGGGAGAGTGCTACCCCATCCAGGACTGAGTGGACATCAACCGCCTGGCAGGGTACTCATCTATCAACAGCACCTGCAACTTCATGGCTGAATGGGGACTAGAATTCAGATTTTCAGTCCAGTACTCCAACCCCAACACCACACTGGTTCTTTCCACCTGTTCTCTTTTCTTTCTTTCTGAAAAGTGCTAGTTTAACACTCCACCATATGATATTATATCCCACCACCAATCTGCAGTCTCCAAATTGGTAAAAATCAATGTTATGAATAGGTTTGACTTACCACTTTTACACATTGCCTTGGAAACTAGCGCAGCAGTTTTCATTAAGCCAGCTTTTTGTGACAGAAAGAATCCTGCCTCTGCTGCCAAAAAAATGCAAACTCTTCTCCAGCAGAAAAAGAGGCTAGCAGCCCTCCTCTCCACTCCTGCAGGGTGAGCTCAGCTGGACTAAACAGTTCTACTCCCGGCATGGTGGCAAAAACAGCAGGAAGCAGAAAGCTCCATGTGCAGACACAGTTTTCTAAATGTTTATATCTCTATGGAAAATGAACTAAACATAAAAAGGAGGGAAGAAAGAAAACATCAAATAGACTTACAGCTTTCCCTGGATTCAAACACATCCAAAGCAAAGAGACCATGTCCCTTTTCTCTTCTGCCCCAGCTGCAAATCGATCCAATAAGGAACCAAAATATGTTGCACTTGACTGGCTGGATTCCATCTTGAGTCCTTGTTGCCATCAGGCTTTGTTTTTGGTTTGGTTTGGTTTTTTTAAAATAAACAGAAGAAAACTGTTGCTGGCTCTCTTTTGCTCCTTTCTCCTGTCTTCAGACAATATCCGTTACTGCTCTCAGGTCAGCTTCCTGACCCCTGGAGTTGTCAGCCTTAAGCCTTTTTTCTCTCACAGCGTCTGGCTTCTCGTTCACTATGTTGGCTGAATAAGCAATTTTTCCATTTCCTTGTTGGCTTACTCTAGGTTACCTGATTCAGGAGGGAAAATGTTGAACGCAGACAGTTCACCAACAATGTCACTCTTTATGGGACCAGGAGGAAATGGAGGCTTTCCTGATGTGTGTGAGAGAGAGAGAATAAGAATGCTGGTCAGTTCTCTGCTCATTTGGGGGATCTTTTCCTTAGGTGCCCTCCAGGAAATTGGCCATGTTTTAATGATGGATATAAGCATGTGCACTCAGGAGACAATCACACTTTGCTTCTAAACTTAATAGTAACAGCAGACAGACTGGCAATTACTAAGAACTGCTGCAGCTATTGGGACAATGTTGTACTGTAGTGGAAAGACTTGAAGAGGAGGAATTGAAGAACGGGCAGCATTGGGGTATGTGTTACACTACCTGTTCTTTTAATAGATCCATCCCTGGTTCTATTTTTCACACCTATATCTTTGGAACCTAAATCACATCGTATGATCAGAAATGTACAGATTTCTGACTACAAATTGCATTCAAGTCCTAATTTGGTTATGCAATGTGTAAGGTGGATATATTCCGGTCAAAAAAGAAGGAAAACAAACTTCTTTCCATCTCTGAACATGAATTCTCTTTCTCTACTACTTCTGAATAGCTATTTTTGCACAGGTTTTTCTCAAATAAACCTAGAAAGCTACCATATAGTGGAGCAAGCAATTGATCTACCCAGCCCAGTATTGTCTTTATGCAGTTCCAAGTTGAATTATAAAATTCAGTAGTGATATAGTGACAGGTATCCATTTGAATAGTTGAATAGGCTCAGTCAAATTCATGGACCATAAGCATGGTGTAATGCTTAGAATATTGGACTGGGTTTGGGAGACCCTGCTTCTAGTCCCCTCCAGCCATGAAGTTCACTGGGTGACTTTGGACCAGTCACTCACTTTCTGCCTACCTTCTTCACACAGCTGTTGTGAGCATAACATGGAGGAGAATCTCATAAACCATGGGGGTTACTTGCAAAAAAGAGATAAAGGTGGGCTGTAAATATAATTGATCCTCATCATCCTGATGTCCTTGACTGGACATAAAAAGATATCATGGTGGAGGGTGGACTGAGATGGACAAGTCAATAATACATGCCTAGGCATGCATCTCATATTAGCATGCAGAACACCACCCTCTTCCTATTTAGATCTTCAAGTTTCCTCTCTCTCTTCCTATATGTTGTGTGGGTTTACTTGGAGCCAAGTAGAAACATTTGGCCTCTTGGCTATGAGCTACCTCATCTTTTTTGCCCACTCAACTCTGTTATATGGGAAGGGTTGTTGCTGTTATAGGTCAATGGGACTTGTTGAGTTGGTCACATTTAGGAAAGAAGGTACAAACATCTTAGTGGGGACTGGGATTGGTGAGCATCCATAGGCACCTTACCAGGGAATGGCAATTTTGGAGACTTTATGCCCGGGGATCTGTAGTCTATTGGGAAGATATAGATTGCCTCTGAGGCTGAGTCAACTCACTCACTCAGACTTGTGTGGCTCTGAGAGGTAGTGACACATGAAAGCCCCACACTATGATGGGATGGTGAATGCTCAAGATGCCACCAGGCAGTTCCTTGGAAGTCTTGCCTGGTAATATTACACTGTGTGAACAGAATGCTAGAATAGCTAGCCCTTGACTGCTGTCAGGTTGTTCTGTTCTTTCCTACTATGCCACTGTCAATGGCTCAGCAGGGTCATAGACTGCCCTCAAAATAGTGAATCTTTATTTGCTTGAAAACTTTGCTCTGCATTGAATCCCCACCACCCCGCTTGCAACAACTTCCTAATGTTTTTGTGCAAACAGAACCCTTCATGTCAAGTGTATCATAAAGACTATTCCAATTTTGACAGCTTAGTGGAAGGCTGTCACCTCTATATGATAGTCTCTGGAACTCCTTCAGAAGCAGGTGATTTACTTTGCTTGCAGACTCTCCCAGGTTCAATCCTCAGAATCTCCAGCTAGTGCCATGAATGTGAAACTCTGAAGAGCCACTGTCAGTCCATGTAGACTGGCCTTTACTAATTTGGTAACTTCTACATGTTTGGAATTACATCTCCAAGCATTTTTGACCGTTGGTCATGGTGACTGGACCTCCTGGAAGTTGAAGGGCATCAGGGTGGGAAAAAAATCAGATGTAGACAGTAATGAGCTAGAGGGTCTCATTGGTCTGACTTAGCCTAAAGCAATGGTGTATGATAGATATCTATGTGTGCTGCCATGGTATCTTAACCCCAGAAAAACCCACCCAGATGTTATTCCTGAAGACCTTTCTGCAACCAAAATGAAAGTTTTGAAAGGAGAGATTTCCTATGCTAACTCCAAAAAGGATCACTTATACTTCCCATGCCCTTTACCAGAAATTAAAGCTGCATTTAGTATACACAATGGAATTACACTTGGGATGAATCTGACCATATGTCTTCAGCTGTTCTTCAGGCAGACCCTCTGGTGCTGTATAAATATTACATGTTACAGAACACAGTTCAATGCACCTTTGGCTTTCAGTATCCAGCTTCCTTCAGTTCCAACCCCCTTTGTTTTGGTGGTTAGCAAGCAAACTATTTTTAAGCTATATATGATAGAGGCTGTGGAACATCATAAGGGGATGACCTATTATGCTTCACTGGAAGATTATACATCAGAGACCCTCATATGAACGACAAAGAGTTTGAGAAGAAAGTTGAGATGGCAAATATTTTAGTATTGACACATTATTGTATGTTTACTGCTTTGAGGCCATTATACTTATACAGAGCTAGTTACTGGTTTTTCCAAAATATAAAGACTAAAACAAGCTAAATTGCAATTTTCTTTGCATTTTCTGGGCATGATTAACACACAGCCTATAACTTTATGATACTGTTTAAGTGCAGACTAAGAAGCCCATTGTGTATTTCCTATTTGGATAGCTATAGAGTCACTCCTCTCTCTCTCTCTCTCTCTCTCTCTCTCTCTCTCTCTCTCTCTCTCTCTGTGTGTGTGTGTGAAGTTTCTGAAGATTATTTCACATCCCTTCAATATAAACAAAAAACCACATTAACTTCACATGTTTGAGACAAATCTCTCTAACAATACCCTTAGATGGCATTTGCTCACATGATGCATGACCTTATAAAGAGTAGAGTCGACTCACTTCTACTAATCATACAGGATTTTCCATATCATAACCCTGATCATGCAAAGTTACACCACGGGGTCCCTATGCCTGTAAAGCAGCCCCTCCTGTGCATGTTCATGACTTATTTGTTTCGGGAGTGATCCTAAGCATGTTCAGACACAAGAAGAGGCCAAAAAACCCCAGTATTCCCATGCCTGTCTAAACATGCATGGGATTGGATTCTGCCATACTGTAATTTCAGCATCCTTTTCAGATAGTAATATTCCCCTGAAGTGGCTCATCAAAATCAAAGAGACACAGAGACAGGCCCTGTCATCAGGCTGACAGACCAAAAGAATGAGTGGAAGGAAGATTTTCTTAAGGCCAGAACAAGGGAACAAGTCACAAACAGGCCTCTAAATGCACATTGGGCCAGGCCGATCTTTCCTGCTGAAGTTCTTGCTCAAATTACTCTTGGTGGCCCTTGTTCTTTTGGCCAGGATGGGTGGCCTTCTGCAGTCACAGGGCAACTACCAGTTGGAACCAAGAGCTCTTCGTGGGAGAAAGGGAAGGAACTCCCTGCTACTGCTCCTACTTCGGCCAATGAATGGGCCAGGTGGTCTCTCTGACTTGCTGTCATTCCCAGGATAGATGTCAGAGTTGGCCGCCCCCTATTTCCAACCCCAGGGCAACTGTCAAAGCCTGGATGACATTCATGCAGACATGATTACAAATCGCACAAGGACACAACAGTGGGGAAGGCCTGGAGGCGGGGGGAATTTCTACTTTCCCCGTTTCATAATTGCTTATTATGCAAGAGAAAACAGAGCTAATTTCATGCCTGGCTTTCTAACAGTACACCTACCTGAGTCACTTGCACTTAGCTGCACTTGCTAGAGAGCCAGTCCCTCAATTACAATGTCCCAGCAATGCGAGTTCTTTCCACTCACCCACATTGCAATTGTTAAACCCATCAGACCTGTCTTTTGTATCTATTATACCTTAATGTTAGTTCTAGTTTATTTGGCAACATGGTAGTACGTAGCCTGGTGTAAGAACCCACACAAAAGCTTTCTAGATGTCTTGTGTGTAAACACATGTACCATTATACCTCTTTATCCTTGCTTAACAGCATGAATTATAGCTCTCGCTTAAGCCTGTAATATTCTTCCTGTTTGATAGGATGTGTTAAGGCATTTTTATACATTCTCTCAGGGCCATATTACTTAAAGGTTAGTCTCAGCTGAATTTTGTTCATGTACTTGTGATTAGCTTATATAACATGTTAGAACATGGAAATTCCTGACTAAGGAAAATGTTCAAGCAATCACATGGAAAGGAAAGGAGTTTGATATGATGAGCATTTTTAACAATTGATTTAACATGTTGCATGGGTAAGCACATGATGTTTGATCTCCTTGAGGCCCTCTGAGCTTCTCCTTAAAATTTCTTTCACATTCATGTGCATGATCATCTCTTTTTAAAAAATATGGCTCATTTTAAATGTGAGCCCAAAAAATGCATGTTTTCACCCTAAAGTGTGAAAAGCAGATGAGGTGGGGAAAACTCTGCATTCATGAATGTAAATCTGGAAAACCATATATATATATATATATATATATATATATATTCCCAAGAATTGGATTCCTGTCCATGTTCAGAGTGGCAAACAATAATCTCTCTTGCAACAGCGATAAGCCCACTGTTATCTATAGCCATGGTAGCAGTTTTCTACTGTATGAACTAAAGAGAAATTTTTCTTCTCCCAAATAGAGAAATGGACTCAAAGTTGCAATGCATTTATTCGCAAAGGGGAGGACCTCACAAGGGCCACAAAATGGAAGCTATTCTAAGATTTGCTTCAGGCTTTCATTTCCATTCCCAAAAGCTGAAAGGATTGCACTGAGTCGGTACACTGCCTTGAGTGTGCTATGAATACATACTGTCAGGTTTTGCCTCACTCCTGGGGCCTTTCCCATTGTCTGGATAAAGAGCCCATTGGAAATCCTTACTTGTACAGCAAAATGAAGCAATGATTACAGATAACACCTTTCTGAAAACAAGAAATGGCCATACCAATCAGAACACGGGAGGATTTCTCCTAGGTATCAAATAAACAAGCTGAAAGCGATGGAAATGAAAGAGAAAGCAAGAAAATGTACAGCTGGAAATAATAGAAAAGGATGAGCCGGCAGAATAATGTCTGTAATGTTTTATATCACTGAATTTGCTAATTTGTTCCATTGGTTTCTGTCATACTTCCTTTTTTCTTTTGTAAAAAGAACAGATACTATATGCCAATTCCGACTTCTGTTTAGTCAGTACTATCTGTAATGACTGGAAGCATTTCTTCAGGGTTGCCTACTGGAGGATGCCAAGGTTGAACCCGGGCCTTTTGCACACCCAGAATCCATGTGTTCTGCCACTGAGTTACTACAGTTGTGTTGTCTGAACTCAGTCAGTACATAGATACAGAATCTGGGAGAACAATTGCCGAGTGTGTTGCAAAAGTGGTCAAGCCTTTTCTTGACAACTTTTTGTTGCTGGTGTTGTTTCTGTCTCTTCACTGCTGTATGTATTACAAAGCAGGGTTTGGACAAGCCTTTTTAGAAACCATCTCTCTTGCATTCCACAAAATTCCCTCATGTTTGGCCTGAACCTGAAAAGCAAGCCAGGAAGAAGCCCATGAACGCTCAGGGAGGCCCAGTTGAGCAACTGGCTGCCCTGAGACATTGTTTGCCACCTTGAGACATTGTGATTTATTTAAAGAAAGACTTTAAATAAATAAATAAACTAGCAATCTTCCCCATCAAGAACATGGAAGAGGGCTGCTGGGAGCAGTCATTCCCAGCAACTGGACAGCTGCCTGAGAGAGATGGCTTAAACTGATCTGGTGAAGGAGATGTTCAGATGGTCAGAGCACCTCCATTTATTTTGGACGTCCTTGGGGGCGGAGGTCACTGGATCCCTAAAGAGATTTGATTTTGCCAGTTTATGGCTGGGAGCTGCCACTGTGTCAGAGTCATGAATTCAATGGGTGAAGAACAGAAGAGGGTTTTTCTAAGGTAACCTACAGTTTCTGGGAACTACCTCTCTGGAAAAGCCTGCCAGGCCTGCCAGTGTGCTTTCTATGTCACTTTCCCTCATGGTCAGCATCTGCTTCTCAGCAACATGGGGTCAGCTTGCCTTTGCTGCTCCAAAACCTGCCTCCCATCCCCCTGCATTCACACCACATGTTTAGAACACCATTATTCCACTTTAAATAGTCATAGCCTCCCCCACAAATCTTGGGAATCTTAGTTTGTCAAGGGTATGTAGTTTGTCATTAGTAGACACCTATTCCTCATACAGAGAAGAACAGTTTCTAGAATTCCTGGAAAAACGGGATTGACTGAGAATCCATTCTGAGAATTATAGCTCTGTGAGGCAAATAGGTGTTTTCTATGAACTCTTAGCCCCAGAATGTTTGGGAGAAATAATGGCTAAAGTGGAATAAAAGTAACTGCAGTATATTCACAGGAATCAATAGGGAAAAGTAGCCATGGCTTCTGATAGCCTTAAGTTGCTTTATTTCAATTAGGGTGATTCAGCATGGATCCATTGAGAACACAACAAAAGATTATTGGATATTTTGAGAAACAGGAACCCCTAAGCTATGGACTATGGATTCATGGAAGATCTCCCACACATAGTCACACACAAAGTCAATGACTGCAGAGGCCAGCAAAAATTAAAAGGAGCCAAACAGTGATTGTCAATCCAGAATGCTGCTCTTGGGAGAATATAACTACATGTGTTTCTATAAGCATGAATAATTAGTTCCTGAGATTAAATTTTTTCTCTTCCTTCCATGTCCCTTTCCCCTTGTATGTCTTGTTTTTTGATAATAACCCTGTGGGCAGGAACTGCCTTACTAACTCCAGATAAGCTTTTTTGGCTGAAGAGCAGGATATAGATGTAAAAAAATCATTCATTCATAATAAATAAGATAATAGCTTCTACAAGCTGTCAGTGTTTCACCTACAAGAGAAATACCCTTGCCTTGCATTCATTACTCAACCAAAATTCAAACCAAGTGACAAACTCATTTCTTTTGTATAACCATAGGTTGCATAAACATGGAAATGTGTGTGACTTTGATGGGGCATGGCTTTGGGGTGGGGCTCTACCATGAAGGGACTCCTCCCTACCTGCAAATTTTAAATTTGCCATATCACCACTGGCTATTACCAGGAACTCAGATTCAGGGATGTTGCAAAGCAGGCCAAAGTCTAGGGAGCCAAGTGCAAGGAATCTGACTGATTCCCCCCTCCCAACTTATTCCTTGCACATCCCTGTTAGAAGGTCTCTCCCACTACTCCTAGCAGCACCACCTTTTCCAGTTCTTTTATCCTTCTCGTGAGCCAGCGAGTGCCTTTCCAGGCTCACTGCCTTTTCATACCTTCTGGTTTTCATTACTCAATCATACATTTGCTCCTATGGCAACTACCAGGCTGCCTGCAGTCTGAAACACTCCCAAGGAGACCAGGTCAGCTCAGGATACTGCCTGAGGCCAGCACAATATGAAGATAGCTATATTAAAAGTACATTGATCGCCTCCTGGACTTGGCCAGCCAATCCACAGAGCAGTTGCCATTAGCCAAGAAGAGTAAAGCTCAAGCATACAAGGGGCTGATTATACTTCTGCTCCAAGAACTTTACCTATATTATCAGGTTGCAATGTGTGGCTCAGTTGGGTCAAACTGGAAAACCTGAAATTGAAGGTGGATAGTATGTGGTGAGGACTAAAGAAGGGTGGAAATGTCTTAGTTTGGACTCTAATGAGGACTTACGTAATGTCACATTTTTGGACCACTGTGTGATCCAAAAATATCCAGGTATCCTGTGAAATTTGAAGATCTTAAAATTTGAAAATCTTTTAATGTTGCTATTTTAAAAAAGAAAATGCATATATTAGGGAAAATAACATTCATACATGCATTTTATTAGGAAAATGGTTTGCAAAAAGTAGGCAAAAATACACATGAATGTTCATGCAGATTTAAACTATTTCAAGTTTGAGATGAACCAAATTTAAGACTGAGACATTCTCAGTGAGCAAAATTCAATGCAGCACTTATGTTTCTTCCCATTCTTTTACACCTGCCAATTTCAATGCTTAAAACTGGAAATGAGTAAAAGTCCACAAGGCAGGAGAACTCTGAAATGGAGCTCCACCAAATTGCCCCACTGAAAAACAAACATTTCTGCTTGTTCTCTCAAATCCTCTCAATATCTGTTACATGAGCGGTAGATCCCACTTATACAATGGAACTGATGAGACCCACTGCTTGCAGAATACAGGGTGCATGAAAAATGGTGATGATTCCCATCAAAATTTGAGATTACCCACATTTACCACTGGAAAAATATAAAAACTAGGAGAAGATAAAAATTGAAAGATTTGACTACCTTTGGAGAAAATGATCTCTGGCCATAGCATCTGGGGTTCCATAGGATAGTTTGGATTCCCAGCTTTGAAGACTTAGACCTTAGAACTGGCATTTCAATACCTTTTTCATGCCTACTTGCTGTAGACATGGTGGCAACCACACCAGCTGCCCTTGCAGATCAGGAAAGTGACTTCAGATAAGGGTTGAAGGGGTATTTCATAGGCTGGTGAGAGCAGGGAATGAGATGGCCAGGATGCAAGGTATCCTAAGAGTCTTCCAGCCTCCTCCTCTCTCCTTCTGAAGCACCTTCACCAGATAGCTATAAATCGCCTCCTGGAGAAAATGTAGATTGGAAAGGATGGGAAGACAAAGATTGTCTCTACTGCTACTCCTGCTCTGCCTTGGAAGAGAATGAAAATCTAAGTTCAGCGGCGTATGCCCATAACTATGAGATTACCTCCCACTCAGAATGAACTACCAGATGCATTGCACTAGAGAATATAAAACTGAAAACTAATGCTTTTTTCTAATGGGATGCTCTTTAATGCCCTCTGTGTGTGTAGTAACTAAAACAGACATTGGAGAGGGTTTCCCATCAAAAGCATATTTACAGTCATTACAGATTGTTGATAGATATGTGTAAATTGCCTACTCTTTGTGTTTAATGTGTTGGGTTATTATTATGCTACTGATGGGTAAAAGCCTAAGAGAAGAAACAACCAGGTACCATTCCTTCGGCATTAAATATCCTGCTGCTGAAATAGCATCTTTTACACTGAACTTTTAACAGAGATCAATACTGACATAAGGAAGAAGAATTCTACAGGAATTTGCAGCCAGCAAGAAATCAGGTCACCTTCTCAACTAGCTGCCGCAGGATATGAGAGACGGCTGCCAAAATTTGGGGCGGGGAGGGGGGGCACTGTGATCGGCACATGCAGAGAGAAATTGCAAAGCTATCTTTCAAAATATTATTATTTTCCTTTCTAAGCCATCCAATAGTTGAAGCTCCCTAGGCAGTCAACAGCAATTCAGAAGAATTACAAACCACAGACATGACCTTATAATAAAAACAATATGCTATATTGCATATAGAAGCACCAAATGTAAACAAGTTAAACGGTCAAACACCATTGCAGCAAACTATTGCAATACCAGACATGTAGGGGGCAGCTACATAAATGCCCCCCATAGGCCACTAAGGTAGTAGTAGTATCAAAAGAAAATGACCAACTACATTCAACCCTTTTCCACATACAGATACTGTGCATCCTAAGCCACAGGCAGAAAGCAGTGATGCCACAATACTTCTTGCAAAGCAAATGACAACAGAATGCATTTCTTTGCCATTTTTACCCAGATAAAATTAATGGCCCAGGAAGATGTGCTTAGGTCAATGGGATCCAAACTTAGTCATAACTGGAGTTAGACCCATTGAAATTAATGGGACTTGTGTAAATAAGGCTGATTTCCGACCCACTGATCTCAGTGAGTCCACTAACCAATGTTTTTAAGTATCCAAACTCTGCACTAAATCAGCCTGAAAGCCTTGGAAGTTTGATTGATTTTAAATTTGTCTGAATGTTTCCTCTTATTTATTGTATCTATTCATCCCAATGTATACCCTTGTTGTGGTTGTTAGTCGCAAAGTCGTGTCTGACCTATCACGACCCCACAGACAACATTCCTCCAAGCCTTCCTGTCCTCCACCATCCTACAGAGTCCACTTAAGCTCATGCTGACTGCTTCAGTGACTCTATCTAGCCACATCATTCTGTGCCATCCCCTTCTTCTTTTGCCATCTATTCTTCCCAGCATTAGGCTCTTCTCCAGGGAGTCCTTCCTTCTTATTAAGTGGCCAAAGTATTTGAGTTTCATCTTCAGTATCTGGCCTTCTAGAGCAGTCAGGGTTGATCTCCTCTAGGACTGACCAGTTCGATCTCCTTGCAGTCCAGGGGACTCACAGGAGTCTCCTCCAGCACCACAATTCAAAGGCCTCAATTCTTTGGCACTCAGCCTTCCTTATGGTCCAAATTTCACAGCCATACATTGCAACTGAGAAAACCATAGCCTTGATTATACACACTTTTGTTGGCACGGGTATGTCTCTGCATTTTAGTTTGCTATCTAGATTTGCCATAGCTTTCCTCCTCAGGAGCAAGCGTCTTTTAATTTCTTGACTGAAGTCCCTGTCTGTGGTGAACTTTGAGCCCAGGAAAATAAAATCTGTCACTACCTCCATTTCTTCCCCATCTACTTGCCAGGAAGTGAGAGGACCGGATGCCATGATCTTAGTTTTCTTAATGTTGAGTTTCAAGCCAACTTTTGCACTCTCCTCCTTCACCCGCATCAAGAGGCTCTTTAGTTCCTCTTCACTTTCTGCCATGAGAGTGGTATCATCTGCATATCTGAGGTTGTTGATCTTTCTCCCAGCAATCTTAATTCCAACTGGTGATTCATCTAGCCCCACCTTTCTCATGATGTGCTCTGCATATAAGTTAAATAGGCAGGGCGACAGTATACAGCCTTGCCGAGCTCCTTTCTCAATTTTGAAGCAATCAGTGGTTCCGTGTCCAGTTCTCACTGTTGCTTCATGACCCATATATAGGTTTCTCAAGAGACAAATAAGATGGTCTGGTGCTCCCATCTCTTTAAGAACTTGCCACAATTTGTTGTGATCCACACAATCAAAGGCTTTAGCATAGCCAATGAAGCAGAAGTAGATGTTTTTCTGGAACACCCTAGCTTTCTCCATGATCCAGCGTATGTTGGCAATTTGATCTCTAGTTCCTCTGCCTCTTCGAAATCCTGCCTGTACTTCTGGTAGTTCTTGGTCCATATACTGCTGGAACCTAGCTTGTAGGATTTTGAGCATCACTTTGCTAGCATGTGAAATGAGTGCAATGGTGGGGTAGTTTGAACATTCTTTGGCATTGCCCTTCTTTGGGATGGGAATGTAAACTGACCTTTTCCAATCCTGCGGCCACTGTTGAGTTTTCCAAGTTTGCTGGTATATTCAGTGTAGCACTTTTACTGCATCGTCTTTTAAGATTTTGAATAGCTCAGCTGGAATACTGTCACCTCCACTAGCTTTGTTGTTGCTCAGACTTCCTACGGCCCATTTGACCTCACATTCCAGGTTGTCTGGCTTGAGGTCAGTGACCACCCCATCACGGTTATCAGGGACCTTAACCTCTTTCCTGTGTAGTGTACCCTACCGAAAGAAATTAGGAGGGTAGGTACTCGGAGGAGGGCTTTCTCTGTGGTGGCGCCTAAGTTATGGAATGCACTCCCCAGAGAGGTCTGCCTGGCGCCGTCGTTATTTGTTTTTCGGCGCCAGGCAAAGACCTTTTTATTTAAGCAGCATTTTAACTGTTAATATTATTGGATTTTATCTGGCCAGGGCGGCTTATTTTATACTGTATTTTTGTATTTTTAATCTAATGTTTATATTTTTTTAATTTAAGATTATAATTATTTTAATTTATTGTTGTAAGCTGCCCTGAGGGTTCAGCGAATGGGGCAGCATAAAAATGTTTTAATAATAAATAAAAAAATAAATCCCAAAAAGAGTCTAGCAAGTAAGGTGACATTTCAGCCATAGGAGAACAAATACTGCAATGTGCAAGCTTTGTTCTAAATCCGTTTGAAGCTAGAGAGTTGCTATTTGGGCCAAAATAATTTTATTCCTCCATATGTTGACAATTCAAATTGAATTTAACTTAAAAAGGAAAACCCCGTTGCATAATTTTTGAAGCTTTGTTACTAGGCACCACTGGAAAGTCTAACCATGCCAAAGAAATTAAAAATAGTATGAAAAGATATCACACAATAAAATTATTAGGTGTCAGTTTTGTCTAAAGGCAATGCTTGAAAGAACCGCCACAGAGTTATCACCGAAATAATAGCAACTTTCTCCTTTCCAAGCCTTCTTAAAATAAACAGATCTGGCTGTACTAATCACATTTACCCATTAATACAGGATTGTTCATTTAGACCTCATCTCTTCTCTGAATTTTTAAGCCAATGATCCAGTTCCTTGCCATTGTCTTCATCCAAACCAGAGGCAACAAAAAACATGGGAGGGGAGGAAGGAAAGGAGAGCAATGCCTTTCAAAAAGAATAGACTGGTATTAATCACAATTAAAGCAGTACCATGTGATTGCATTTTTTAATCAATCACACTATTCCATGTAAAGCTCACTAATGTTAGGACCACTAGAGTGGACAGCCATCTGTGCGCCTACAAAATTAGAAGAATGATGGATTATTGTGAGTGGCCATTTAAAGAATGAATTATGAATACAAATCATTCAAAAACATACCAATTAAAAAAGAAAGAAAGATATAATGCATGAAGATTATTGCTCAACTCACTTAGTTGCTCATATTAGTTGCCAACTCACTTAGTTGCTCACTTAGTTGCCAAATAAGAAATTCATATTAACCTTGGAATAGGGATACAGACCCTACAGTGATTTATAATCAGTTCGCGTTGAACAAGATCCTGTGAACATTACATCCCTATGGACTTATTGGATAATAAACAGCACTAGAAAGAGATCCAATATCTGCCAATAATGATACTGTCTGATAAATCAAGTAAATAAAATGTATAGCTTAAAAAGTCTTCATCACTGGAAAAGGGCCGATCAAATTTTGCTGCCCTAGGAAAGTAAAGGATTACCCATTGTACAAAACAACAGCAGTGGCTTAACCATTTAATGCTATGTATGTTTACTCAGAAGGAAGCCCTATTGAATTCATTGGGATCTACATCCAGCTGAGTGTGTACAGAAATTCAGCATACCTTAATGATCACCAGTTAATACCTTGGCAAGGCAACCCAGAAGGATTTAAGTTTAATCATATTGGTTAAAGATACTGAAGGCCACTGAAAGGTCCAGGTGAACTAACAAGATTACAGACCCCTGTCCATTCCCAAGTATTAGTTGTCCACTAGAATGACCAAGGCTGTTTATGCCTCCAAACTCATCAGGAACCTAGATTAGAAAGGATCTTAGTATCATCCAATACCATCTGGAATTACGAAGCCACCAGCTTTTTTGGTATCTTATGCAAGAATGGTATGTTAGGTACCTGACAATAATTATCTAGAATTATATGATTTACACGTGAACATTCAGTGAAGTCTTAACAACTGCAAGGGTAGTCATTCATTGATTAAAAGCCTGCATTCTTTCTAAGTTTTCCTGCCTATCACTCAGGCGAAGAGAACCAGAAATGCAATTCAGGTTTTGAAGCTCTGTGTCTGACATTCGAAATTTCAAAGCTTTAAAAATTCAGAAACATGGTAAGACGTATCAGAAGCTACTGCATTTTTATGGCCAAACTTCATCGTCACTTTGTTTCTAGGGCTATCTGATCCAGGAGATATAATCCAGGAAATAGGAAATAGATGAGGTGATAGCGATGAGTCTAATATATAGAGCAGATGGATTAGTCCAGGCTTTATCAAAATGCTGTCTGAAGATTTCAGAAACAAAAGCCAGGGTCAAGCAACATCTTAATCATGGGTGGGCAACGTGAGGACCATGAACCTGATGTATCCCCAGCCCATTTTGTGGAGTATCCCCTCCTGAAAGTAATGGAGTGGCATATAAGTCGGCTAAATAAATAAATAAATAAATAAATAAATAAATAAATAAATAAATATTGGTAAAGTGCCACTGCTTTTCTGGATCTTTCAAGAACGTGCTCTGCCTTTAAAATATACCTTGCTTCAGCATAGAACTGGGAGAATGGGTGCTACTATAGCACTTAATCTGATGGTGTTTTGGCAGCACAGACAGGCATTTTCAGTAGTAGGACATCTGGACTATGTGGTGGTCAAAGGACCAAACTGGTGTCAGGAACTCCTGAAGCTGCCCATCCCTGACCTAAAGTGCAGGCAACTTGAAGCATGCAGAACTAATATAGTTAATTAGACTTAGGAGTGTGTGTGTGTGTGTGTGTTCGCACATGTACTGACTGTACGTGATAACTGGTTACCAGGATGACAGTGCTGCTTTCTCCCATTAATTAAGGGCAATCAATTGGTGTTCCTTAACATCAACCCACCCCTGCCATATGGATGCTATTTATGAAATTGTGCTTCAGAATTGATTTCTAATATGGCATGGGTCCTCTATTATTTAAAATAAAATAAAATAATCCTCCTGAGCACTTGGAGATGATGCTAAGGTAATGCTTAATTCTTGTCTTCTGCTGGCATCCCAACTTCTAGCCTTGCTGTTCCTCCTTGACTTTTGAGTCTCAGTTTCTCCCTTAATCTTTCCACCCTTGCTCATGCTCTTTCCCCATTCTCCAAGCCTCCCTTTACTTCCTCCCACCACCATCACACCCCCCTCCCCTG
This sequence comes from Varanus komodoensis, assembly GCF_004798865.1. NCBI lineage: Eukaryota > Metazoa > Chordata > Lepidosauria > Squamata > Varanidae > Varanus > Varanus komodoensis. The sequence goes on from NW_025335409.1 coordinate 4,549,910, forward strand.
TTCAGAACTTCCCTTTGCCTATACTTAGATTTTGGGTGAAGCCCTTGCCTTGGGACTAGCCAGCCCCCACAGCAGCCATTATGTGATAAGCCACATCCATTTATGACAGTGCCCAAGTTTCTCAAATCCCCAGATGTGCCCACAGATCCAAAAGGGCAGATAGCCCTGCATTAGAGGTTTGACCTTCCTTCCCCTTTTCCTCTTATTGTATGAATATTGTATTTTCTTTTAAAACATTCATATGGATTAACACAATGTGTGGACCCTAAACTCTTTCATTTCTAATGATCTTCAGAATCCCACAAATGGTAAGCTGTTCAGAGAGCAAAGAAAAAGAGACTTTCTGTAAGTTCATTGGTTTTGTTCATTGCTTACATGTCAGATCCCCTTTTCCCTTGGCAGCAGTAGACAATAATCTATAGATCTCCTTGAACAACTTAAGTTTTAACTTTCTTCTCTCCTTGGTGTGTATTGATTACAATTCAGGATGTTCCTTTATCTAAAGTGCTAACAGCTTCTGTTGGCATTACAGAGGACCAGAGCCAGCATTGTTCAGCAAGGGACAAACTCTTGGTGAGAAAATTGTGGGAGGCAAGGAAATAGCCAGGGTGGCAAAGTTCCACTTGTGGGTCCATTGTGCCATCTGAACCCAGTAGCAAAATTTCAGCATGCTGTTTTTGGTTCTTGGAAACTGGAGAGAAACAACAGCTTGTTGGGTGGTTTCCATGTTTTACAACAGGGGTCTCAAACTCGCGGCCTGCGGGCCAATTGCAGCCTGTGGGATGATATTTTGTGGCCTCCACTTGATATCAAAGTTTAGTGATAGTGTGGCCCGCACGTTTTTCTCACACACACCTGCGTGAGTCGTTATCCTGGGCACAATGTTCCCTCTAAGCTGTGCACTGGGATGGGCAGGGCATGGGGGAGGGGCCCTGCGGCCTTCAAAGCACCTATGGTGCCCGGGCCGGCCTCCAGGAGCGATGCGGGATGAGCAGCCCACCACCATCATGGTGAATACTTGATGCGGCCCAGCCTCACCCAGACTCTACTTCCAGTGGCCCCCAGGTAAGTTGAATTTGAGACCCCTGTTTCACAACATCTAGTCAGCAGTTCTGTTTAACAGTTCATGGTGAAAATGAACTCTCTACCATAGAGCCCTGTGGAAGGAGTGGCAACAGAAGGGGCCCATCTCTACTAATACTTCAGAAAGATTCCCAGCAACAAGGAAAAAGCAGGTAACAGAGAAGTGGGGGAACTGCAGCAAAATGTTTATTGTAATGTAAAAGAAAAACCATTTTGGGAGCTGGAATAGCTAGGAAGCAGATAAAGGGGCACAATCAGGAAAGAAAAGAGGAACAGTCTACCTCAAAACCTTGGTGGACCAATCAGGAAGACACAGAAGAGGATTTCACTGACAGGGGTTGTTGGAATGCATAGTGAGAAGGGAGCAAGGAAACCACCTTTACATGAAAAATACCTAACTGTCTGAACAGTAGGTCAAGGTAGAAAGGTCAAGCTCAAGCCATGGCAACTGTGCAGGGTTGCATGCTGTGATCCAGCCAATGTATGTGCATTCAGAAGCGGAGCTGGAAAAACAGAAGGCACCTAAAGTATAAATTCTCTGAATATTTGACTAAGGCTTCCTGTGAATTGTGGCTCCAGCTGTTCATATGAAACAGTGCATTAGATCACACGTTGTTGCTCTTGTATATCCAGTCTCTTATGCCATTGTCTCTTGTCTTCCTTTGTTTTCTCTCTGAATTGTAGATTGTAAACTTCTTGGGAGAACAATCTATATTATTATCAGCAACTCACTCCCAATTCTTACTCAAGTTGTGTCAGCAACTCAGCTCAGCATCAGCTCAGGAACAACAAGCAAGTGACTCAACTCAGCTCGAGGTTTCTGCTGTCTTACCTCTGAGTCTCTCCAGGACTTACCACCCACAACCAAGGTGCAGCAGGATATCCTGGGGAGATCTCAGCAGAAGGCATCTGCAATGGTCTGGAAGGCAGGTACAAACACAGCAGAGGGCAGGGGATGGGGTATGAAGTGAGACTAGGGGAACTGGGTCTCTTCAGCCTGGAGAAGAGGAGACTCAGAGGGGATCTGTTGGCGACATACAGGTATGTGAGGGGATGTCACATGGAGGTGGGTAGAGACCTGTTCTCACCTGCAGAGGAAGGCAAGATGTGCTCCAATGGAGCAAAGCTCAGGGAGCCAAGGTTCCATTTGGATGCCAGGAAGCACTTCCTGACAGTCAGGACCCCGAGGGTGCGGAATGGGCTTCCATGAGAGGTCGTTGAGGCCCCATCGGTGAGGGTGTCCAAGGATAGGCTGGACATGCCCATGGTGGGCATGTCGTGAGCAGGGTCAGCTGGAGCCTAGATGGCCCGGGAGGCCCCTTCTGACTCGCTCTGTTTCTATGTTTCTGTAAGGGAAGGCAATGCTTAACCTATTCTTTTTGGCATGAGGGTGGCAGTGGGAGGGATTGACAAGGGGGCAGGGGAGGGGGGCTGCGTTAAGGGAAAGGGAAGGCTTCAGCTCTTTTTTCTTTTTTGGCATGGGTATGGTTTACAAGTCTACCCTGCCCACCCATGCACACATGCATACACACACACACACACACACACCACCTCCCTTTTCTGTCACAGCTGGCTCTTGAGACTTGATAAAAGACTTGAGACTCAACTCAAAAATTTCTTGCAATGACTTGGGACTCAGCTGGAACTTGAAAGTAAAGACTTGAGACTTGACTTGAGACTTGGAGCAAAGGACTCAAGCATATCACTGCCTGTTACTTCTGTTGTGGAATGCTGTCTACTTTGATGGCACTGTATAAGGTATCATAGTTGGTGTATCTAGGATCCATACTTGCACAGAAGGTGGCTGCAGAAGCAGGTGTGTTGCTTTGCTTGGTTTTTCGTTTGAGGGAGGCTGTGCATGCATAGCCCTGATAGAATATCAGAAGGTGAAGCTTTAGAAGTGGAAGAAAGGGTCTGGTTTAAGTTGCCTCTGCTCCCTCACCTATCAAATAGTTCACCAGCAATGAAACACTGCTGCTCTGACAAGAATATATATGTGCAGGTGGATCAGAGACTGTAATTTTATCCCTGACTTGGAAACTGAACTTGTGTATCTTAATACTGGGAGTTACTTTGAGTGCTGAGATAGACATATACTTAAAAGGAAGAAAAAGATGCAGCAGCCAGCTTGACACTGAGAAGATACAGATGTGCTGAAGTGTCTGCACATGGTGAAGGCAAAAATCCCCAATTTGGAAACTTTTCTGTGCTCTTCACAATGGAACTTTTCCATATACATTCCTGCAACACCATCACCACCCCCAGTTCTTTCTAGAAATTGTTATTTATTTTTCTATACAGGAACAATGTTGAATCTAGAGAACCACCTTCTCTAGATGCCAGGGAAATTATTGCTGGAATATTCCAGAGAACTGGATCCACAGGTGGTTAAAGCTGCGTGATGTGTTTCCATGACCAAGTCTGCTCTTTGCACTGTTGACTCTGGAGCTCTTTCTTCTGAGGACAAGGATATGGAATCCTCTGAGGATGAGGCTTTGAGCCCCTGGTCTATGACTTGACCTCGCTTGCTATAACAGGGTGGAGTAGGTGAAAAACCTAACCCTCTTGGGCCACTCTAGGGAATTGGAAGAAATTCCTACTTGAGCCAACCTCAGCCAGGCCTATAATCATGCTAGACAGGAATGGTTGCTGCCAGCTGGATCACCAGTTATTCCAACTAAGTCAATCAAGTCTTATCTCTGATAATGGCAACATGCCAAAGGACATTCACATCATCACTTTCCTTTGTGCGCCCATGGGGCTGGCCTCAAATAGCTCTGCAGATCACACCGGGAGGAGGGAGGGTTAGACCTGTATTTACAAGTCAATAATTTCAGCCAACAGTGGAACAAAGATTACATATCCAAATCTGATGAAGTGAATCTTTCACTCTGGTCGGTTTTGGCTTTCCTGTGACAAGTCTGCTGGCATCATAATTAAATAGCCTTGTTTTGTTGTGAGAGCAGGTGAACAGTGGAATAGGACAATGGGGGGGTGCAGAAAATGCTCCTCTGTCATCACTAAATCTTTGCTCCTTGTCTGCCATTAGAAAAAAAGGCATGTTTTATTCACAACTAGTGTCATCTTTCAATGTAATGAACACCCAAAAATGCAAATATGTATCGATTTAAACAGAGGTCAGCAAATGTGACAAGCAATCTGGGATAACTTTGCCATCCTAAGTAAGGAAAGTAATTAGAAAGATGACTATAACCTTTCTTTAATGAATAGCAATAATAAATGACTTCCCTGGTGTTCTTGTGACCCTGTCAAGTTGGCAAGGTGGTCTTTCTTCAGTCAATGCTGCATTTTGAACCTCTTTGTAATCACTGCTTCACAGCTGTGGGAAACAGTCCCCATTCGTTAATTGATCGGCTGCTGTTTGCATATGCAGTTAGTAAGAAGCAGCCAGGTTCATCTCCCTCTGATCTCAAGGGTGCTACAGAATAAAAACGAGTGGAATTTATCATCCTTCGGCCTTGAGTGCTGTGCTTCCATCTCCTCGCTATTGTTGCTTGAGATGTTCACTTGTCGGTGTGACAACAAGCAAAAACATCTACTGCAGCATCTACTTAGAGGCCCACTTAGAGGCAGGAAGAGTGTGATGAGAAATCTCTTCAAGAGCTTAACAAAAGTCACAGAAAAAAAGGTACCATCCTGGTATTATGCAGCTTCATTTTTAAAAACCTCCAGAACTGTAGCATTTCATCAATGATAGATGGAATTATACCCTCCTGTATACACAACCCCTGAGGTTTTGGGAAATGGGAAATGTCTACAGAACAAGACCAAAACATTCATTCCCTAAACAGAATTATTACACATAAAACATAATTCCATTCCAGAAGATTCAGACCTATGCTGGAATTAAAGAAGTCTTTCAGCTCTTTCAAGTCTCTCACAACATTCTCAAGACTCTCACAAATAGGTTTAAAAGAGCCTGTTTTTGAAACAAGTCCTATAACATGGCACAAGTAAAGAACACCAAGCATCTAAAATTTGGAAGAGATCTGCAGACACCTGGCTACCTCTGCCTGGTTTTCACTTCAAAGGTTTCGTCCAAGATGGATGTTTCAGACTGAGTGGGGATTCTATTCTTGGATCTTCTGCCCCACTGCTAAATAAGCTCCCTTCCTGAGGTGGCTGAGATGGTCTTGGGATTGCTGCTTCATTTTCAAGGGCTTGTTGTGCTGGAGAACTCCAATATGCATGCTGAGGTCACCTTGTCAGGAATCATTGAGGATTCATGATCTTCATGGCAACCATGGGTTTGTTCCAGTTAGAATCTGCGGCACTCATTCAGCAGGATGCAGTTCGAGATCTGGTTTTCTGTGTACGGTGGGATAATGGCGATCACAGGATAAAGGAACTTTCTACAGTTCCATTGTTATGGACAATGGCTGGGATAAATGATTGATTAAAATGATACACACCAGAAGAATAAGGATGGTTTTCTGGTGACTCTTGAGACTTTTCTGTCACCTCACTGTGCAATTTCTCAAAGGCTTGGTTGACCTCCAGAATAGAGGGATGGCATGAGTAGTTGTCACAATAGCTTCTAAGTGTCCCCTTTGTTAGAGGCTAGTCTTCCTGCCCCCCCCCCCCCCCCAATGTCCTTCTAAGAAGATTAGGACAAAAAATCTAACTGCAGACTTAATTATCTTAAACTGGCTAGCGGTACAGCCAGTTATTAACAAAAGACAATAGTGAGCTTAGAAAACCAGCTATTAGGGAAACCCAGCTTAACACTAAGAAGCTGGTTCCAAACTAAGTCCTTCTCTTCCAACCAGAAGGAGTTAGCTATACCCTCCCTTGCTTGTGGGCAAGATGGCAGGAATGTCAGACTGTACCCAACTGGTCTGCCTTTTTGATCTGATAGTGGACTATGGAATGGACCTTGTTACATCCATTCCAGTTTGACTCTTTAGTGGAGTGTTCAGCAGATATGGTCTGGTTCTCATAGACTTCTTGGCTTATCACTGTCTGATGTCCTTGGCGTTTCTGCTAAGAATTCCTACCCTAACTCTTTTCTAACCCTGATTCAGATTCTGAAGTAACAATTTTGGAAGACTATAGTTTTAGTGGACCTAGTCTCTATGTTCTCACATGTAATAGCGTCAGATAGCATCCTGATTTTCCAGGGCACTGCAAGTGATTAAAAAGCTGGGATGTTGACTACAGTGATGCTGTTGGAAAACTCAGAATGAGTCCAATTAAACATGGACTAAAGCTCATTTGAAAGCCTGATCTAGCTTGGATATCATAGCTGTAACTTGTTTGAGGAATATAACTTTGTCTCCTGCTTACCCAGTTACAGTTTCTATAGCATGAAGATGTGAACAGGATCCTTGGAGAAGTAAAGCCTATATCTTGTGCACTCTCATCCATTCTAGCTTCTAAAGGTAACCAGGGAGGTGTGGGGACTGGCTGTTTTTGCCAATAGGCAATGGTTCTTTTTTATTCAGAAAGCAATGCACTTTCTAATAGGTTAAGGGAAGACCATACTAAAAAGTAGCAGATAAATGAAATAATTCATGCAAAAATAAGAATAAAATAATCACAGCAAATCCACTACAAAGCAAGATGCCACCAGGAACTCCATTAAAGTATCAGATCATCAAACAGATTAGATAGTGGCAAGCACAGTCCAAAGGACTGGCCCTTTAGAACCAATTTGGACCAGCTTGTGGTAAGCTTGAGAGGCTGCCATGGAATCATTTACTGTTCTCTTGAACATTCTCATTCAGACACAGTCCAGTCCTTCAAGAGTGTTTCCAACTAGAAGAACTCTGGACCTAACAAGCAGGAGACACACAGCCAGCCTAGATGACAACAAGGAGTCTAACTTCAAAATGTCACCGGCCTTAATCTTTTATAAAATTAACAGAATCTTCTAAGTGTAGTGTCATGGTTAAGAGTGCAGGACCAGGGATCTGGGAGCTCTGGGTTCTAGTCCCCACTCAGCCATAGAGCTCATTGGGTGACTTTGGGCCAGTCACAGACTCTCAGTCCAACCTACCTCACAGGGTTGTTGCTGTGGGGATAAGATTGCGAAAAGAAGGAGAAGAGTTAGGTAAGCATCCTTGATTTCCTTCGAAGGAAAAAGGCAGGAGGGCTTCAGTTAAATCTAGTGGCTGCTCTTCCTGAATTGTTTTTATCTATATGTATGCCCTCCCCTCTTCTATTGCTTTACTAGTTTATTGTTTACTGATATATGGACGATACTGATTTATTTTGTTTTATTGTGATTGCCTCGGGATTAGTATTTTATGATGAAAAGTAGGCAATCATTTTTAGAAAAACAGAAATAAATGCACAGACAAAGCTTTAATTTAATTTAAGGTAATAGCACTCATCATCACTTGATGAAGAACATTAAAAATAAGCCACACTGAACATCATGTGCCTTACTTTGGAGTAGATATGCATGGAAGTGTGCTGCAGTTGTCTGAATACATACATGAAAAGATGATCTCCAGAACAAATTAATCTGGACATACTACCTATATTTTCCATCATTATCAAAAGCATATCACAGTGCTTAATACCATCAGGCACAACTAGCACACTGTTTTAAAATGCTGTCTGTAAGACCTATAATAGGATTACAGTGTTTTGCACAGGAAAAATCTTCAAATCTTCCATCAAATTGTAATCTGTAGACATGGAATTGCAAAAGGGTCCTTTCTGCAAACTCTATATATGTTCTCAGATTGAATTTTAAATCTTTTTAGATAAAATTGCAATATGATCATCATCTACTATTTCAAAGTTATTCTTCTATGTCTCCGCTTCAGATTCAGAGCCCCGGAACCAAAATATCAGTGAGATTTCATTTGAAATGAAATCCTTATCTTTTTCTGCCCCCGTTTTCAGGTCACGTATACCAAAATATTGCAATGACTGCTGATTTGTGAAATATCTGCCATTCTGATAGAAACTTTAATCTTGTCTAATATTGTATTACATCACCCCTTTCAGTCTTTAGTTCACTTCAAAAGCTAAGATACTAGACTGGTGCTTCATCCTCAATCAAAAATCAGTGACTAAACTTGACCTCTCATTTAGTAATGCATATCTATATATATATTCATACACTCCAGAAAATTACCTTTGATAATCTATGCAGAATCAAAGAAGGCAGTCCTACGCATGTAAGTCCTGTTAATTGTTTTGATTTTTCATGGTGAATTTGTAAATTTTCCACTGAAATAAATATAATACACACATACTCAGCTTTTGCTGGGTAATACCTGATACATGTAGAATCATATAGAATGACTGGTTTATTCCCTTCCTTCTCCTCCTCCTTTAAGCAGCAGCATGTAAGATATATATCATAAGATGAATGAACTGGAATGAAAAGACACTTGTTTGTCCATGGGAAGATGAATGAGAACACATTTAAAGTTTTTCATTTCAGCGTGGAGTAAATGATTGAGTAAACCCCCATCACCATTCTGTCATTCTGTCCATGTGAAGGTCCACTTTCTGAAGGAGGAGATCTCTTCTACCCATGAAGGCTCTCCTTGTAATATGAACATGAAAAGTCTGCACAGATAAATGGAACTTCCTCCTCCAGAAAATCCCCCTCGAAATGCAGAGGATGATGGAAATGATAACAGAGAGGGCTAGCATTAGGATGTATGGATGTTGTAAAATCCATGCCATCTACATTTCTCAGATTATCAGGCACCTTTCCTTCCATCATCCACTCACTGGCAGCATTGCGATTTGTGCAAATGCATTCATATGTACTTGCAGAAATCTGCACTCCTGAAAATGCACAAAATCTCTGACATATTCAAATCAGCCCAAAATGTACACTGTCAGACTTTAACCTACAGATGGAATGCATGACTTTATTTGAGTTTATTGTTGCTGTTCTTTCCCATATTTGTCTATGTGTGAATTTGCATGAAACTATGAAAAAAAAATTAATGGTCCACAGTTCCACAGGATCCACTTGACTCCAAATGGTGTTCTGGCAGTACTTCAAATTAAAAAAAAAGAATGAGCTACCATGGCTCATGGTTTTTGCTTTGCTTTGCTTTTATTTAATGGAGCAAGAGGAGCTCCTCGATCATAGCAATTACAGGAACAGGCCAGAGGGAAGGCTCACAAATGATGCATGTACAGCAATGATACTAAAATGGTGCTACCCCTGGAATGCCACCAGGAGAATTCTGCAGTTATGGAAAGAAGACCTTCTAATCACAGGAAGTGAATGCAACATCAGACATGAACCTTTCTGAGCACCATCGTGGGATTAAGAAATCCATTCAAAGCTACTTAAGATGAAGAAAAATTTATGCCCTCCAGACAGAAACTAGACCAGAATATGTTTGCTTGTATCTCCAGCTAAAAGGTTTGGAAAACTGCTACAACCTTGTTGCTTGGGATCCAGGTTTGGATTCAGCTTCCTTCCTGGTGTTCAATGCAGAAAGAACCATGCCAGCTATATCTCTGTGGTTGTTAGAAAAACCTTGGAGATGGGCTTTTGGGGGTGCTCTGGGGAGAAGATGGGTGCTGCAAGGATATGAGGTACCTTGGCACTGGCTCCACAGTTTAAATGCTTGGAAGTCCAGAAGGTGCATGTAGGTGGCCTTTGATTCTATGCGCCTCCTGCCTGGCATAAGATGCCAGTGATATTCCAAGTGTTGAGTATTTCTGGTTGAATGATGCCCTAAGTCACAGAGGAATGACTCTCTGACAAATCACTGAAATCTTACATTCATCTTACATGGATGGTTAAAAATACATCATGAAATAAAGGCTGAATCCAAAGAATTGCACAGCTTACTCTGCACCCCAAAGAGGCATTCTTCATAAGACAGGTATCTTCTGAATTGGAAGGGAATTTCAAAAGGCATTGATGATGTTCTGCCTGTCACAAGAAAATGTCTGAATATTCGGCCTCTAATTCATGGGGAAGCTTAAAATATCTCTTTGATTGTAGTCTCTGTGTTCAAAATATGCATGCACAGGAGGTGGAGAAAGGAGATTAAATTGAATCTGCACAAATGTGTGGGGTTTTTTAAACAACAGCAAATAAAGCTAAAAGCAACCAATTTAACTTGGTAAAATAAAGAAGGGAGGACTGTCATAGACTCCCCTTTTTGTCAGCTTTCAAGCATCCCAAAGCCCATGGAAGCTATAGCTGTTATTTTGATGGTCTGCCAAAATGTAATTAATTTTTTTGAATGCTTCCATGTTCGCACATTAGGAGGAAAATGGATAGTAAACGAAGAGGGAATATCATTTATCATCACATGAAAGTAAATGTGCTGCAGAAATGTGTGCTGCATTTTTAGCAGCGCTGCCAGCAACCAGTCATGCATGTCTCTGCTTCTGCCAGAGTTAATCATGTGCATCTGCCAAAGTTAATCATATGCATTGTACTTTTTTTAGTCTGCTGTTCCATTTGGGGCTGGGGGAGGGGAGGCGGAAGGATGCAAGGATTGCCCGGGGGAGATGGGTAAGAACATGCCATGGAAGGAGCTGAGAAAATGATGTGATGGTATCTCATTTTATAGTGCATATTCTGACAATAAAAATAGCTCTGGTGACAGTGCTTGAATAGTGCCCATTTTGAAAGTGTTCTCACACAGCAGCCAAAGAGGCAGACCCCATTTTTCATTCTACTTTATGCACTTCAAAGAAGTACCTATAACAGTACATTCTGGAAGACACAAAGTCACCTTTGTAAATGTTTGTGCATATATGCACGTAACCAGACCCTGCTGCTGTTGCTGCAAGATGAGGATTCGCAAGTAATCACACACAGGGGGGATAAACAAATGGAGAACACTGCCTCGTGACTCCGTAGGGTGGTGAACTCAATGTTGGACTCTCTTCCTGCTTGAGCCAAAGCGGTCTAATGCCACCCTGCAATTGCAAAGTTGTTCATCTAGTCCCAACACTGAACAGTATTGTGAAGGGCTGGGGATACATTGACTGACCAGATCTTAATTTCAACTTTCATTCTAAAATACTGCACTGTTAAGGCATTCTGACTGAGTTTACCAATGCAGTACCCATGAAGATCTAGTCTCCCTGCCCGTATCAAAGAGATGATGGAGATGAGGACGGAGATGGAGATGATGGAGATGGAGATGGTGATGATCTTTCAAAACAATCTTGTACAGTAGTAGGACACCCTACTTTCAGTCCCATTGTAGCTTCTAGCTGTGCTCTTTTCTCTCTCCTCTGCCCCTTTCCCTTGCTATCTCCCACTTCCATCCACCCTCCAGTGTTGCTTTTCCATTTCTTGAATTGATTTAGCTCACCAGTGCCCAGCCAGACCACTGCATCAGACATTATGTAACTAGTGACATTTTCCAAGACATTTTTGTTGCATCCACAGAAGTTTTTCAGATTCACAAATGTGTCCATGTGTCCAAGAAGCTTTGGGACCCCAGCATTAGGGTTTCTAATGATGTTTTATGGTGGGATTAGTCCCTATTTACAGGACTCTAGGGTCTCTGACTCCTTTGTGGGATAAAAGAACAAGGGCTGCACTTGTTTTCAAAACCTTATTCCCACCTCCAGAAACTGGATGCAACAAGCTGCTAGAGGATGGATTGGGTCCATTTCTTCAAAAATTGTTTGCCTTTACTTTCTTATTTCTTTTTCACTGTCATATGACACATTCAACTTTCCATGCCTTGAGGAGGAATTAGCATGTACAGGTCCCGTATTTTATCACTGTCATTGCTGGGAAATACTTTCCTTAATTGCAAGCAAATGTTTTTTCTGCATGTTTGGCAACTTCCTCAGGTATGCAAAAGGGGCACTTGCATGTCATGGAAAACCATTCCACACATTTTCCAAGATCCACTGTTTTGGCTGAACCTACTGGTTGGACAACCATGTTGTTCAGATCAGGGCTGATTTACACACTCCATCCTCATGGACCTTTATTCTGGCAGCCTCCACAAGGGAAATTTGCATCCGTTCCAAATCCATATCCCTGCTTCAGGACAGCAGCAGTCTCCTCCTGATTGTTCCATGGCAGTCCTAAGGAGGGTTTATTATGTATTTATTAAAACCTTTTTATAGCATCCACTACAAGCATCTCGGGACGGTTTTACAATAAAAGCAAGACAAAATAAGATAAAATAGAGCACAGCATCCAATTTCCAATAAATAAAATCACCTTAAAACCAATTAAACATTGAAATAATGGGAGAATAAAAAGGCTTTTGCCTGGTGCTGAAAAGAATAAAGCGTTGGTGCCAACTCTTGGTTCCCTCTTCCCCCTCCCACGTGTACCCGCATCTCCGCAGTGCCTCCCAAATGCTCCAGCCCCCACACAATCTTTTTAAAATGAAACAAACATTTTACTGCAATTCCTCTCTTCTGTGTATTTTCAAGGAGCTGGAGCAATGCTTGACCAGTAGAAATGAACAATGAATTAGAGCAATGAGATGTGGATGGAGGCATGCATATCCCTTCAAGGGCACGAGTCCTCCAAGAACATCCTTAATGCCTTGGCTGCCTTTATATCTGCATGAGGGAGTGGGCAGAGATTAAAAACCCAGAGGCCCAAAGATCTGTTGAAATGGCATAGATCGCTAATGTACTGGGAAATATGCTGATTGAGAAGTTTCTGCTGTTTCAGGACAAAGTAGGTGATTGTATGTATTTCTTGGAGGCATTAATAGTAGCATTAATGATGGGGCAATGAACAATGGAATTTGCCAGTGTCCTCTTGGGGTGGAGTTCAACATAGGAGGTGAAGAAATGGATAAAAAAACCTTCTAAAAATTTCCTCTTTTCATCACCTTAAAATAATAAATAAATAATTGGTGTCATTTAATTTGCACACATTTGGAAAATATACACAAAAGCCTGCATGCATTTCTAAATGTACAGAAACACACTCTAGCCAATGGCTGCATACATAGAAAAATGCATGCATTTAAAAGTGCACACAAAAATGTATATTTGTAAAAGTAATTTACACATTTGTGTATGTGCAAATTTCTGTGTGTACAAGGGAGAAGCCATATGGAACTGGGACAGAATACGGTTGGATAGAAAGAAGCACAGTAAGATCAATCTTGATTTGCATGCTTGTTCTTAGTATGGAATTCTCCTTCTGCTTATTAAGCATAGTAACATTAAAGACCAATTCAGTGCAATAGAAGGTGGTTGTTTATTCATTAATTACTGAACCATTATCCCCAAACTTCCTACAACATGATGCTCAAGGCAACTAACAACAAATAAGATAAAATACAACAATCCTATATTGTTATTTTTATTATATTGCATTTATGTCCTCTTGCAAGGAACCCAAGATGGTTTACAGAATAATCCAGGAAGTTTATATGGCAGTATATAAAATAACATATTTAGATCAATAAAAAGGGAGCAATTAAAAACAGTTTAAAAGCAAGCAGATGAGTTTCTTATGAATAGTAATTTTTTGTATGAATCTGCTGCTACTTGGCCTCACAAAACTGATTCACATAATATACACATAGCATGAGGATGTTCTCTACTCTGCCAATAAGTACACCAGATAAACCCACATCTGCCTAACCCTGTGGCTTCTAGATAGGTGAGACAACAAGTCTCAATATCTGGGGCCGATAGGACCTTATTTTTACATAACTGGAGGGCATGACTTGAGCAAGACTGAACTAAGCATTCAGAAAATCCTATTTTTGTCAAATTGCATACTATCATGCCCATGATGTCATAGGAAAGGTAATGCTCATTTGGAGGATTTTGGGCGCAATCCTATGCTTGTTGAGACAGGAATAAAACTCCAAGGAAGGGCATTATAGGACTTTGTTTCTATCTCAGAATGCATAGAATTGTCCCCTTAGATACATATAGAATACAATTCAATAGAGAGACTTGTTCCCTAGCAATAAGTCTCAGTGAACTCATACTAAGCATATAAAGGAATGTGCTGTAAATATCTTCTTTCAAAGGATGTCATTGTCAGGGGAAGGAAACCTGAACCATAAAAGTGGCCAACAGTGCTCCTAATTAATTATTTTGACAGTTGGTCTCAATGACACTGGTAAAGAGGCCAGCCATAAGTTACCTGCCTTCTATCTGGGGCTACCTGCTGACTTTTCAATATGTTCAGGGATACTTAGCTATGCTAAGCAGGCCAGGTTAACAGGACTGATACATAGCCTTTTATGAAGGCATTCACCACCAGTGGAGCAGTAGAGCAAGAGAAGGAACAAAATCTGACTGCTAAAACTAGATTTTGAGCAACTATTCCAAAAGTAGCAAGGCACTGCTGCATGACTAGAAACATCTTCTGGCGGTGAGATTACATATGGGTACATCTAACTTGCATCGCTTCCTGTGTCACCATGTATTCTACTATTATTTAGCATTATACTCTTCCACTGATTGGCATCGCTCACAATCAGTGTCCACCAAGAAGATGGCCTGCATGTTTGATGATTGCAGAAGGTGGCTTGATGATTGCATTCGTATACCACCCAATAGTCAAAGCTCTCTGGTACACAGAGAGTGTACCAGAGAGTCATGTGAGCAGTGGATATTTCTAAAATGAAACATGTCAGATTCAACCTAGAAATCAAACCCTCTTACCTAGACCCACCCTTCTCCCAATACTTAGCAGCTGACTGGCTAGCTATAGTGAGCAAAAGTGGCCTACTTTTTTCCTCCAGAAGCAATATTTTAAATGCTATTATGTCACACAATCTAGGGATGAATTATGGACAGTAGGGTTCATTGAATAAAGTTTGGGGCTCAGACAAGGATCTTCCTGGCTCAAGACAACATTCAGTGATGAAGCTTGACCAACGGATCTTGAGCAACTTAGTGTCCCACAAAGTCTACTGGCATTTTGAACAGATGAAGCAGATTTGTGCCAGGTCAGAGTATGTGTCCATTGTCTGTCAGGAATGATGAGAGTTGTACTTCAACATCTGGAGTAGAGAATACCAAGTTCTCCACTCATGGGGTATGGGCTTATGGTTTAATTATCTTTTAATTTTATTGTGCTAAAGAAAAGGATACCATTTTTTCCCCTTATGCGCTGTTTGACACCAAGATGAACAACCATCATAAGAAAGCTTCCATTGATGTAAAACACAGAAAAATGTGTATTCAAATACTGGAGGCCTAATTTCTCAGGAGTGTACCTGTCTTTCTTCTATCTCTTTCTTTGTAAGACCATTCCAAAATTACCATGAAATCCTGAAAGTGTTGCTTTTCAGTTACCAGAAAAGTAAGAAGATTAAACCAGACAAAAGAATTGGATCCTGAATAAATGTTTGAGCCCTCCCCTCCCCTGCACACACACAAACACCCAGCTTTGTTGTGGCCAAGTTCATATTATATTCTTAAAAATTAAGATATGTATTCAGTCTTTCAAATTTAGCTCCAAAATCCATTGGGTGTGCAGAAAAGTATGTTTAATGGGTGCTGTTTCTTTCCCCTCCCTTAACCAGTGTATTTCTTGTTTTTCAGGAAAGAAAGAGGGATAGTTATGTCATATGTGCAACCGTATCTGTTACTATTGCTTGTATTTTGTAAGTGCATAAATATAAAAACCATATGATGCAGATATGTGTTGGGTTGGGGTGGGTAAAATTTAGTTTTGAAGGGTTATGACTTAAATAGTTGAAGATTGGCTTATAGCCCATGTACTGAAGGGTCTATAAGGAGACAATCCAAGATTCTCCAACGGCCATAGGATAAGTTGGAACCCCAGCTCTAACCTGGGAAAGACTTTCAATGTAAAAGCTAGGACCTCAGCCTTGAGGAGCAGCTTTCTCTGCACTTGCTGCCAGTTATTTCCACACTGGAAGTCTATCCTTGGAGCCAGTACACTAGTGAATGTTCCAGAGAACACGATGGGTGAAGCAAGGCATTGCCATCCCCTGGAAATCATGGTGGTGCCTCCGCTTCTCCCTTCACAAGGAAGAGAAAACATTTAGACAGTTGAAATGATCTTTCTAGATGTTTTGGTGGACCAGGAGAACTCAAAGGTAATCTTAGCTTCCACAGACCTCCATCTTCCATTGGTTGTCCATAATCCTCTGATTTTGGAAGTTCATAAGCAGTCATATTAGGCAGCTCCCTAGCTGACTTCAATCTCTCCCTACCCCACACCCAAATAAATATGGGGATGCATTTGCACTTCTTGCATGCACTTCTATGGTTCACTTTGTGTTACTGCCAGTTTTTTAATTATAAAACTGATTTTACCCCCCCCCCCTTTGGTCATGTCCCCCTGGACTGCACTGAGACATTTAAAACAATTCATTCTCTCTCCCTCTCCCTCTCCCTCTCCCTCTCCAGATCTCAGCACAATTTGAAGTCAAATATCTGTACTTTTCCAAGGTGTACATTCTATGAACTACAACAAAAGGTTTCATTTAACATGCACACATTTTGAAAATGTACAAAGAAAACTGCATGAATTTCTAAAATACACGCAGATTAATTTTAGCCAGTAGGTACATGAATATAAAAATGCATGCATTTGGAGATGCTCACAAAAATTCACATTTGTCCAAAATGTGCATGAAAGTATGTGCATATTTTTGTGAGTATGAGGGAAAACCATTTGGAACTGGGACAAAACAAGCTCAGATAGAAAGAACTTCACTGATAGCAAACTTGACTTGCACGCCTATCCCTAGTTAGGGATCCTCATTGATGGTAGCATTTAAATTTATCAGTGGTTCCTAACTGAAATATTAAATATTATAATTGATATAATATTATTATAACAGCATCATATATTATACTATAATAAACATATGGATATTATTAATATAATATAATTATATATATTAAATAATGATTTTATACATTTAGTACACATTAGTGGTATTGCTGCTCTGTCACTGCATAATCGTCCTTCCAAAGTGGAAAGTATACCGTAGGCACTGGGAATTGTACATAGCACAATTTTTAAAAAACAAAGTGCACACACAGTCTGAAAGTGGTGCAGTACAGCTTTCATTTCTGTCAGTTCATTCATGTCATCCCTTCTCCACTTGCACATTGTTGATGATCACATCTGTTTTAATGCAACTTTAAAAATCTTTACCTGCATTGTTGTGTCTTTACCTGTATTGTAGAGTCTTTCTTTGAGGTGTTGCACTGATCCGCAGTTGAGTGCATTGATAAATGGTGCAGAAAGCAACAGTAATGTTATTGTATTGTATCAGGAAAGTTGTGTCTCTTGATTTACAGAAGTCCATTATGCATCACACAGAACTTCCGCCCACCCCACCCATACAGGTTCATCAAAAAATGGGCCATTACAAAGCAGGTTTTTTGTACTGTGATATCAACACACATCATGCATGAGGAACAGAGAAGAGAAGGGGAAAGAGAGGACTGAAAGTTGTAGCAAACTGCAGAGGCTCCAATCCCCAAATTATCTGGAGAAATTACCTTAGTTAAACTGGAGCGCATGAAGAGTGGACCCTCAGCAGAGAGGAACAGAGATAACCAGCGAAGTGCTGTTATGTCTTACAAAGTCCAACAGGAGTTGGACCTCCAGGCTATGCGAAGGACTGAATTCTCCAATACAATCATGCAGAGGCCTCAGGGCTTTTGGAAACATCCTTTTTTCTGTCCTGCTGCTCTCAGAGGCAAAGGGAAGCCCAGAGGTCCTTCTCAGCAGCTGCCTAAACTCCCTTCCTGTCAAAGGAAGCCCCATCTTTGCCATCCTTCTACTGCCAGGCAATACCCATTTTCATAGTTTCATGCATTTGCATTTTCAAGCCAATTCGTTTGTTGAAGTAGATTTTAATCTGATGCATGCAGGTGGGCTGGCTTGTTTAGTGAAACAACAGGATACACATTCCATAAAAAGATAACCAGACAAGCAAATGTAAGCAGTCCCATGTCATAGGCTGAAGGCATTATGCAGAAGCAAAGCCCACCTAGTTCTGGACAGTGTGTGAATGAGGGAAGACCTGGGAATCCCGTGGACGCTGACTTTAGTTTCATGCTGTCAGAAAGGCATTATAGAAATATATGATATGACATACATATATGCCTATCTGTATCTCAGATAGTTCATGTGCTATACATGAAAAGAGATCCTTGCATGTGGGCAACACATGGCAAGATGATTGGTTAATTTTTGCACCACTTCACTAAAATTTAGGGAGGTTCTATGCAAACCAGTCAAGTCACACTTGAAACAATGTGCTCTTTGGAATTGATTATCAGCTGAAGAAGAAAGGAAGGTAAGCCATGCTCAATTAGTCAATGATGCAATGCAGGTGGCTTTCCTAGCTCAGGTTAAGCAAGCAGCCTCCCATGGCAAGCACGGGGGCAACAACCTCACCAGATGGCCACCAACAAGAAAGCTCAACACACCAAAATCATCTCCCCTCTCAGCTAAAAATAAGCCCTGATTTACCAGCCGTCTACAAAGCATGCGGGATGAGAGACTGGCTCTGTGCCAAAATAATTCAAATAAGGGTTGTTTATGCATGCACCTCTTACTGGGCAGGGCTGCAAAAATAGGCTGAAGGTGACAGATGTCCCTTATTTTTAAAGAATGCCTCCTCTTCCATGACATGACAGCTTCATAGATCATTATGGATGTACTGATTTTCAGAACGTTGCAGCTCCCTAGCATTTTATTTAAAATGACAACAAAAACCTGACCCTTTAAAATTTTGACTTGGCAATACCACACTTAGCTCTAAAGTGAGAGTTGACTTTGATGCATTAACTATCTTTTGCTTATGCATAAATAAATCAATTTTGTTTTGATCCAGCTGATCCCTCATGCAAGTCTATAATTTTGCCCACATTTCATGATCCGTTTACTTCCCAACCCTTAAGAACTTTTTTAGTATGTTTATGGTCAAAATTTTAAAAATCTATGGTTCCCAGGTGAGCAATACCATGGTTTCCAGAGAAGCTATATATGGAAACCATAAAACGAGTACAGCTCTCAACATGACAGATCTGAACATCTGCTTATTTTGAACACAGTGTTTAGATCCAGGTAGCATTTACCTTGTACAAATGCCTCAGCTTGACAGGGGCAATCCTACAACTTGGAAGAATGAAACAGCTGCCTCATGGCGCAGATTTTTGTTGCCTTAGAAAGGCAACGTGTTTACAAAAGCTGAGCAGGGCTGTCATAGAGAAGATATTTTGGTGAGCTTTCATTCATAGGGTCACCATAAGTCAGAGACAACTTGACAGCACATAACAACAACATCAGAAGGACAACAAATTAGTTATTTACTGTCTTATTATTTTGGGGGGGCGGGGCAGGCATGAGAAACAGTAGTTGTGAGATTTTTCTGCTTCACCTGGCTGGTCTTGAGCACTAGGAAGCTTGGCTCAAGAAGATGGGGAAACTATCTGCTGCTCTGCCATAGGTTGATAATGCCATATTATTGGATAAAACAACAAGAACAAAGATAAAATGATATTTGGTGACACAACCCTTGTCTTTCATGGAAACAGAAATGGCTGATTTTTAAGGGTGATGTTTTCATCAAATGGGATCTAGTTAACATAAATCTGACATGGTTTACAGTGAGGTCAGGCTTAGCTGATGCTGATACCCCACCTGCCTATATTACATGGCATTTCAACAAGCACACCCAATGCAATATGATATGAGAATGTTCTTTCAGTTTGTAGAACAGTAGAACATGTCCCACTTAAAGCCTTGAATGAAAATATAATCAACTTTTTGTGAGGGTAGGGAAAACTCATACATTCTCAAGCTTGCAATGATATCCACAAAATGCATTTAGAAGAAAAAAAGGATACATTTTTCTGCTTGCCATGGAAGTGCATATTGGGTGTTCACTTTAAAATAAATGTGTATTTTTTCCCATTTGAACATGCATACTTAAGACACTCACATTTGAGAATGAAAACAAGGGAAATCAAGCACTGTCGTGGGAAATGGACATCTCAGCACAAACATGAGTTGTTTCCCCATCCTTACCTGCATAATGCTATGAGGATCACTCCTTCCGTGTTCCTCCTCCAAACTTTTCTGTCTGCTTTGATTAAAATAGATGCAAAACAGGACACATGTGAAATTGCCCATCTGGAGATCTGACAAGACTGAAGCCAAAACAGGGCTGCCGAGAAACAAAAGGGAGGAATCAGCAGCTCCAAGGTCTGCACTGGAAAACTTTCTTAACCGGGGGGGGGGGGGGGGGCAAGTGGAAGTGCAAAAAATGTCCAAGTAACCGAATGAGGACTGAATATGCTCAGTGGCCATGAATGTAAGTATCAGCTTTGATTGAGTTTTTCATTAGGATTAACATACACTTCCTGGCAGATCCAGTTAGGAAATAGTGAACTCCCAGTACTCACAAGTGACTCCAACTTTGTTCAGAAAAGGCAGGAAGAAAGCCATGGTGAAGATTTTATTACCTTAATGCTTCTTGCATTAGATCAAGAGTGAAAATTGTATTAGACAAGAAGGCAACTGAGATAGGAACATTCTCCTCTTGTCTGTAGAAAGCAAGCTTTACATTTCTAGCTACTGGAAGTTCATGCCACCACTTAGCACATTTACTATTTAGCAAAGTGCTCAGAGAAACCACAAAGTTCTATTCAGACGGTGTTCCCAAAAGGACATGTGTGTGCCTCATTTAGTTGACAGCATATTTGTGCTTTCAAAATTAACTTCAAAAACGTTTATGAGCACTCCGTATGCTCATCATGGCATTCAGTCATTCTCTCAAGAAAATTTACAACAGAAATGCATTTGCTAAGAAAAATAAAATAGTAATGCACAAACATATGACAATGTCATGAAGATTTATCTTTGGAAAACGATCAGAGTGCCATGCCAAGAGGGTAAGCCCACTGAAATCAACAGGCTTAAGGATGCTCAAGTCTGAGCTGGTTTGTGGCCACACTGCCTTCATATCCATCCATATTGTCTCCTGCTCAAGGGAATATTTGCTTCTCTTTTCATTCTGGTAATGTGTAGTTAATAGCAGGGATTTTAGATGGATGGAATCTATCACCGAGTCTGTAGCTGCCACCCGAAACAATCCCCCTGGTATTCATCCCCTTTTCTACTGCTTCCACCCAGACTCTCAATGGACTTGAAGTCTATTTGCATAGGTCCCATTTCATGGAAGTTACACAGGATTTGAATACAAGTTGTGTTTTGCTCCATAACTGTTTGGACCTTAAGGTATGGAGGTAAGCTTGGGGCCAGTGAGTTCCATGATGTCCCAACCATAAAACTGGCATTTTATTTAGCTGCATATTTGACTATGTGCATTGCTACTGCAATGACTTCCTTTTCACAGGACTCAGGAACTGGATCCTCTAAAGCAGGCATGTAAAATGCCAGTTTCTTCCACAGGTCCTGCATCCTCTTCCCAGAAAGGGAGAATCTCTTACTTCTGATCTGTTGCTGACTAGAGATTAGAGATCTCCTCTGCCGTCCTTCACTCCTTCCACACACATTCTGCATTTGGGGCTCTGGTGGCCTAACTCCCCATGACGGTTGTGACCCCCTCAAAAACATGTCCCCTTGCACTATACCATGTGGGTCTGAGAGTGAGTCTGTTGTTGTGTGGAAGTGGAGTCTATACAACCATGAGAGGGTGTCCTATGCCTACTATGCCATGCAACCCACCCATAGGTGGCATGGCAACTCTAACTTGGTTGCCCGGAGCCAATTCAGTCCTTCGACCCAAAGAGAATTCCCGCTCCTGCTCCAGTGTAAACAGCTGAGTTGCTGTGACACAGTAATTCCAATAAAATTCAGCTCCATGTTCTCAAGATAATAAAGGCCCATTTGAGGGGAAGATCATTAGTTAGACTATTCAGCATTACATTGACTAAAACGTCAATGAACAGGCTGGTCACATTCCAGTTGACATACTAAAACCTGTGCAAGAGATTTCATGTAACCCGCTTTAAAGTATTCTTGATTGAGGCAAAATTGGTTTTCTGCTCAGATTGATTATCTAACGTGATTGAAAAATATATATATATACAGTTCAGGAACGAATGTAGATTTCTGTGGAAAATTAATCTGTTAAGCAAGGCTGCCCAGTGAAGCTTTAAATATATTCAATATATAATGTAATTGTATCTGCGGATGACAGCTGCGATATGATTGTCACTACAACCGCTTGCCTTGGAAGACTTACAACAAATATGTACATTAATGAATTATCTTTCCTTCAAAAGAATTAAATCAGGATTCAGACTTGAGAAAACTGATTTCTGCTATGACTTTCCATGATGTGGATCTGGCATGTTAAATCATTGGGATCACTTGGAATATGCCAGCTTAAATAACTGGCTTGTGGATCACACCAGAGCTGATCTAAATCTTCAGCTCAGCTAAACATTTGAAGGTTTCACGGACAAGCGAATTAAAACAGTGCACATATGGGCTCTCACCCTTTTTGAGAGCAATTCACAGATTTTTTCTTACACATATTCACCACAGCAACACAGCTTCTTTCTTGTTCTCTAAGTGTTTAGTGGAGGCGGGGTCAATGCTTTGTGCTGCTGTGAGTGACAACAGCAGCATCTGCATTGACTGTGTGGCCTCCATTTTGCATTCTGTCCCATGTCCCATACTTAGGATGAATTCTGTTCAAAAGCAGTTTATTTTATATGAAATTGGGTGAGCATGCTTGAAAAACATTTGGAAGAATTTTAGCATAGCACTAGGAGAACTATCAAAGAAAAAGGGGTACATCAAAGGGGATATGGATTCCTTACACATTTAATTATGAGGTGTGCCAGTCTTTTTAAAATTTTGCTGTTTTGGTGTCTGCTGTACAGGCACAAGAGCCTCTATGGGGACATCAGCAATTCAGCTGATTTTATTTCTTAGAGAAGTTTTAGTTTCATTTTACACACACACACACACACACACACACACACACACACACCAGTGTCCACCTACCAGGAAGCCAAAATGCCAAAGCAAAAGTTCCTCCTGGGCAGCCTTGCAACAAGCTATCTCACTACCTGAAATGGGAAAACATGCACCCCTCACCATCTGTGGTCCTTCTTGCAGCCACGTTATACCCACTTCTTCTATCCATAACTTTTGCCACTCTTTGGAGAAGCATGAGGCTGGTGGGACGCAGTTTTTTGCAAGCTCATGTGAACTCACTCAAGTGTGATGTGACCTGGCTAAGCTCTTGAGAACTCTCCCCAGGGCTTGATCAGATCTCACAAGGCCCCTACAGCAATTTCTCGGGGCATAGAGATGTGGCAGAGAAACAAGACCCACCACCACCACTGCTAATATCAGTGCAGCAAATGGCATAGCAGGAAAGCAGCTGGTGGGGCTATCTAGAGGTGGCAGGGCAACAGAGTGGTGGACCCGTGTGGCTACAGCAGGGCAGGGCAGGGCAACTGCCACTGCTCCAGCATTACCGCCACATGCAGCTGCTTTACCCTGCTTCATGAGTGGGCTGGCCTTTCTTCAAGGAAGGCCTCCAGAGCAATTGGTCCAGAAGGGATGGCGCTATAGAGTGGAACTTCTCCCTTTGGCCCACCTAAGACCTATACAGACAGACCTCCAGCAAAGCTTCAGAATTGCTATTTACAACATACCCACCAACACCACCTACCATCTGATAGTATCTTCCTGACTGTTAGAACAGTACGACGATGGAACTAATTACCTAGGGAGGTTGTGGGCCCTCCCACATGAGAGGCATTCAAGATCCAACTGGGCAGCCATCTTAGGGGATGGTTTAACTTGGAGCCCTGCACTGAGCTGAGGATTAATCCTATGGCCCCTTCCAAGTCTACTACTCCATGATTCTATGATTTTGTGGATGTTACATTTGCTCATATTCTTGGACACTCTGAGAGGGGAAAGGCTGACTCTTCATTACCTGATACCTACTTTACCAAAATATTGCTTTTTCTCCTGCAGCTTCCTGGCACTTAAACACCTTTGAATGCGAACAATGCAGGTATTTAAAAGATTGGTTATAGTGTGGGAAGCAGCAGTGAGTGTAAGAGAAATAAATATATGGATATATAAGTAAATAATGGATAGACAGAGGAATCCTGTTATGTCACATATATGGAATGACATAATGAAAGACTGCCCTCAGTGTGTTTGTTTCTTTTCTACCATTTATGGTGGCTTGGATCTTTTGAACCATTCCTATCAAGCATCCAGACACTTCAAAGGAACAGAAAGAGTTTTTTTTCCTTCCCTATTCTTCTAAAGATGATGTGATTTTCAAATGACAGGAAGCAGATAAAGAATAGAACACAATGCCCTGCATATCCTTAAGTGCTTCTACAAAGCTCATCTCAGGTACCCATCTCAGGATGTTCCCATTTTTGAGAGCATTTTTATGATGCTCTCAAACACAGTTTGAGAATACATGCAAATGAAGCAGTCCAATTGCTCCTGATACTTGGTATTGCCAGAAAAAGCATTGGTATGCATACCTCTAGCTCTAAAGAACACTAGAGGGAAAATAAAAGCAGGTGGGATAAAAGCACTGGACCAGTCATCAGCTTGAAAATGAAAGAGATAAAACAGAAAGGCAACTTTGATGAATGTGAAACAAAAGAAAGCAAAAAAGAAAAACTGGTCTTCTCTGTACCAGCTAGTGTGATAATATTCAGATGTGCAGAATCTTAAAACTAGATCTGAAGGGGACATTTAGAAAATAAAATAAAAAATAAAATAAAATGGTCATAGATTCTGCATGAGTCAGTTTCCAGTTTTTCCTAATGTAACTTGAAAACGCTTTTGCCAGATCTTCTCCTGAGGTATATTTATTCAGTTTTGCCCCAGTGCAGATTCTAATGGAGAAAGGAATGATTAACTGTCTTTTCACTTCCTGTTGACACTACCTGCATCTAAGATTCAAGCAGAGAGATGGGGTCTCTTTAAATTTCTTCACTTCTCTGCAGAAACCATTTTCATGTGTACAGCTGAAATAGTAAGATCTTCTGGTTCTAGCATATCCCCATGAGACTAGACTCCCACACATTCATCACAGATTCTGAGACCCATGCTTCTTGGTTGCCAGGTTTGTAGTTTGCTGGCAGGTAATAGTTTCTCTTCCCATATTGTCTACTGTCAAATGTGGGCTGATGAGTCTTGCATAGTCCCCGTCACAGGATGAGCTAGAATTCTCTCTCTCTCTCTCTCTCTCTCTCTCTCTCTCTCTCTCTCTCTCTCTCTCACACACACACACACACACACACACACACACACACACACACACTACAGTCAGAGATATGACCAGTGCAGTAAGTTTCTTAAATTTTTCCTTTCCCCTTTCTTTATCTGTCGAGATCCATTTGTGCAGGGAAGTGTACGCTTAAGAGAACAATGGAAACTGTGCAATTCTGTCCCACCACAAGCTCTGTCTGGTGCTCGCACCAAGCCTCTAATATCTTCTGCAAATGAGGAGATGGGGAGAGAAAACATCCCAGAAAGGGTATCTGGGGTTGCTGCCATAAAAAAGTTATCTCATTCCTAGAGCATCCCAGGAAATCTCGTAAAGCTTCCTGCCTCCTACTTGGAACACTCTAGGAATGAGGCTCCTGGCAAGAGTCATTTAAAAAAATGTTTACACTGCATTTTTTCTTTATTTATTGATTGTTTTTGGGCTGGCTGGATGAAGAAAGGGTTTCCATAGCTTCATACCATTCTTACAAGACAAAGAACTGTTGCTTTTGGGGTGTGTGTGAGAAGAATGAGTGTGTGAGAAGAAGGAAGGTGAGATGATTGTGCAGGAGATTTATATGTGAGTGTGCAAGTGTGCACGCCTGTGTGTTAGTGTCTGTGCAGTCCCCATCATCTTGAAAGTGAAAAGGTTGAACATCCTCATCCTAAGAGAATGCTTCAGGCAAGCACACACCCTGCTTACATCTCAGTTCCACAAGCTCCCTGTCAGTAACAATACAACAATAATAAATTAAATAGTCACCCACAGGATGACTTTGTGATAGTCCAATTCAGTATGCAGCTGTTGCAGCATGCAGGTAAAACAACAAGCAACCTATGCACAGATTTCAGGAACCATAAAATTGCCATCTTAACACCCAAAACAGAGACAGCCAATTGCAAAGTTCTTTAATTCAGAAGATAATTGCCCAGAGACACTAACTGGTCCAATTTCTATATACGTAGACTGAACACCATAACATTGTGTGACCTTTACGTGGAAGATAACAATGGCACGACACCTGGTTTGGTGACAGTATAAGGATTCCTATCAGAGGGCATAAAGAAGGCAGAAGCAACAATGTTTTGTTTCAAGATTGCAAACTTTATCTTTTGTTAGCCACACTGTTGCTATCACTTGCACGCATGCACACACACACACACACACACACACA